>NW_007248697.1:1415050-1481055 GCF_000164805.1 Carlito syrichta | reverse complement strand
CAGTTCACCTATGCCGTCGCCATCTTGCCCCGTCTCCGCTCTTCTGGATCTTCTAAAATAGTATTTTTTAATATCCCAAGTGAACTCTTAAATAATAAGCTTATTTGCTTCTAAATTCTCACTGAAGAAAAATCTATCATTCAGATTAATACAGTTCTAAAATTTCAAATGAAAGTAAGATATGCTATTAATATAAAAATGTGATTTCTAAATTTCAGGATCTGGGGATAACTCCTTCAGGTCCCCTCCCACTGTGGGAGATTTTCTGTCTTCTCAATAAATCCTGCTTACTAAATAATAATAATAATAAATAAATAAATTTCAGGATCTGATCTTAAAGGCATTTGTATAACTGAGTTTAAGTTCAAAAAAGAAAATAAATTGTTAAAAATTTGGAAAATTCTTATCACTGTAAATGCAGAATTTTTTTAATCCTACCTTCTTTAAGAAAAGACTCCATGAAATGACTTCTAAGCATGAAACTATGACAAATTTTCTCATCTATAATGTAATGTGTATATAATAATTAATTGAAGGAAATAATAATGATAGTAGGAAGCCAGTAGTATTCAATACAACCTCTTCTTTTCTTCCCCTTTTTTCTTTAAAATACTTCTGGAAGTGGAACTCTTTGTCAGTGAGTTATCAAGCAGCTGCAGGACATTTATTCACCAAATTCTTTTCTTGTTATGCAGTGTTTGAAGGTCTTCGCCCCATCTATAAGACATTTCACTTCAGGATGATTCCCCTGCTAGGCGCATCAGGCGCGTCCAAGCCCTGGGACTGCAAAGAGCTTTTTAAAAATATTTCCTTATGCCGGGCTTGGTGGCTCAGCCTGTAATCCCGTGCCTTTGGGAGGCTGAGGTGAGTGGATTGCCTGAGCACACGGGTTCAAGACCTGCCTGGGCAGCGAGACCTCATCTCTACAATAAATCAAAAAATCAGCTGGGCATGGTAGCGCATGCCTGTAACTCTGGCTACTGGGAAGGCTGAGGTGGAAGGATTGCCAGTGCCCAGCAGGTCGAGGCTGCGGTGGCCGGGAGCAGCCACTGCACTCCAGTCTGGGCGACCGAGTGAGACTCCAACTCAAAAAAAAAAAAAGAAAATCAGCCGGGCGTGGTAGCGCATGCTTGTAATTCCAGCTACTTGGAAGGCTGAGGTGGAACAATCTCCGGAGCCCAACAGGTCGAGGCTGCGGTGGCCGGGAGCGGTTACTGCACTCCAGTCTGGGCGACAGAGTAAGACTCCAACTCAAAAACAAAACCAAACAAAACAAAAACATTTCCTTATCTACTTAATCACCCTTTAACACACAAAATATGAAGGGGACCCAAAAAACTGGAATTTATTTCTAAACAATTGTATATTCTTACATGTTTTAACTCAGTCACCTTCAAAGTATTCTCCATTTGATGCAATATACCTGTTGACACACTTTTCCCATAACTCAAAACAGTTTTTGAACTCATCAATTTTGATGCCTTTTAGTGTTTCTGCCATTTTTGTTTCACCTCTTCCACACTGGTAAAACATTTCCATTGAAGGACTTTTTTTCATCCAGCGGGGAAAAAAAAGTTGCTTGGAGTGACATCTGGTGTATAGGGAGGGTGGGCCACAAGGGGTCATACCATTTTTGGTTAAAAACTGCTGAATACTCAACGCATTGTGCAGGTTCGCTTGTAAATCACCGTCATGAAATGGGCAAATGCACTGAAAGACTTTCCCCAAAATAAAAGGAAATCACTGAAGCCAAATGCAGCCTCTTGCAACAACGCTGGCTGGTCCACAGATGCCGTTGGGTTCCTAGAGCACTCACCTAGTGGGGGATGCCTGGATTACAAGGGACCCCCCCCCTCCAAAAGGTAATTCCGTTTTATTTAGGATCCCCTTCTTCTAATTGTAATACTTTTTGTTTTTTCCGTTTATCAACAGGTAGCTTTTGTGCTCCTATTTGTGCTAGTGCAGTGCTGAGCAAAATGGACTTGCTTCCTACCCAGCTGAGTTTATGGTCTAGTACAGGGGTGTCCAATCTTTTGGTTTCAAATAAAGAGGAATTGTCTTGGACAGCACGTAAATTATATAATATAGTGAGGGAGTGTGTACATAATAAGACTTCTCAAGGTGCTCATTAGAAATGTTTTCTGTAATATGATGTTAAAAGATTTTGTGGGGCTACATTACTAGCTGGCCTGGCCCATATGCAGCCTGTGGGCCACAGTTTAGACATGCCTGGTCTAGTAAAAGAGATTGATATGAAATAAATAATTGTAGAAATAAAATACCTAACTACAAACTATTGTAAATGCTAGGGGGAAAATGTATAAGGTGCTTTGAAGGAGCACATAAAACAGAGGAACTTTATTTTAGATTAGGGAGTCAGGGGAGACTTCTTTGAAGAAATTCTGTTTCAAGATCTGAAGAGATGAGTAGGAATCATCAGCAAAGGGCAGAGTGTAAACCATTCAGGAGAGAACACAAAGACTTTGGGCTTACAGACGAACAAAACAAACAGAAAGGAGGCTAGTTTGTCTATAGTTTAGAGAGCGATGGGGAAAGTAGCTTGAAGTGAGATTAGAGAATAAAAGATGAGCCAAATGATTTAAAGCCTTATTAGATCATGTTAAGGATTTGGGATTTTATCCTTAGTGGCATGAAAAGCATTGAAGGGTTTTGAACAGAAGAGTAACACGATCTGATTTATGTCTAAACACATTAATCTGGCTGCTACATGAAGACATACACTTGGACAAATAGGAAAATATGGTCACCCTGTTTAGAGCTGAATTCAAATGTCACCTCTTTCTGTACCATTCCCTGCCTTGCTCTGTCTTTTCTAACCCTGCTTCCTCATATGTTATTATCTCTGTTGAAATTATCTATGATCTATCACTTAATGTTTTATAGCCATGTGAATGTGCCTGTCTCTTCCAGTATGCTTGTGGCTTCCTAAGTGTAGAAATTGTGTACTAATTATTTTTATGTCCCTTTTATCAAATCTGTTAAATATGAAGAATTTCATCACTGCAATGTGCTGCTTGCTGTTTTAAAAAAAGTTTAATTTTAACATAAATTTTTACAAAACATCCCTTTTACATATATTTATCTTTAGACTCAGTTGTTCTGCTGGCTCTAACATATTTAAGCATTTGAATTAATATTATTGAACTTTATTGTTTCCTTGAGGAAAACTATAATTTAAAGGGTCTTTAAAGTACATATTTCAAAATGCAATGCTGTTAAGTAATGTTTAGTGTGTATAGTTTTTGTAAAATTTATTTTATCTTTTTGGATCATAGTTCTTATTGCTTAAACTATATAAGCCATAGCAACTTAAATTAAAACAGCAGATTTTAATAGGCCCTTGTGCGTGCATGCATGCGTGAGTGTGTGTGTGTGTGTGTGTGCGCGCGCGCGCGCGCATGTGTGGTCTCTAGTTTTATTGTGCATTTTTGTATAAGCGTTACTAGTGAGATTTTGTTTTCTGATAAGATGTTGATGGAAACTTTCTTATTGAGCGCAGCTTATTGGCAATAACTACACTAATACATCATATTAATGTCTTATTTTCATCCTAACAACTCTGTAAGGAAATGTTATTTTTTTGCTATTTTTATAGATAGGAAATGAGAGATTCACAGAGGTTGAATGTCTTGTCTAGCATCACATGACTGAGAAATAGAGGCAGGATTCGATTCTAGGTCTGTCTGGCCCTTGAGCTCATTATCATTTAAATGAATCAATTAATTACTAATTTTTATATTGATTATAAAAACCATCATTTGGAATAATGAAATGCAAAACACTAATTAGGAAGAAGACTTGGAAATCTAGGGCTTTAGAATGTATATTTATAGTTTTCCAAGTTCAAGGCCAGAACTGAACTGGCTTTGGAGCTGCTGCCCATTGAAGGCAGAGCAGAACTTTTAGTCCAAACCTAACATGTTTGATTGCCTACTAAGACAAAAATAAACATTCTACAGAGGAAGTTTATGTAATCCTGTATCTCACAACATAATATTGTAAATTTCCAGAAATACAATCCAAAATTACTCAATATTCAGAGAACTAGGAAAGGCTTACCATTTCTCAAGAAAAGACAATTGCCAGGCTCGGTGGCTCAGCCTGTAATCCCACACCTTGGGAGGCTGAGGTGAGTGGATTGCCTGAGCCCGCGGTTTCAAGACCCACCTGGGCAACTTGGTGAGACCTCATCTCTACAATAAATCAAAAGATTAGCCAGGTGTGGTAGCGCGCACCTGTAGTTCCAGCTACTTGGAAGGCTGAGGCGGAAGGATTGCTGGAGCCCAGCAGGTTGAGACTGCAGTGGCCGGGAACAGCCACTGCTCTCCAGTCTGGGCGACAGAGTGAGACTCCAACTCAAAAAAGTAAAATAAAATAAAAGACAATTGACAGATTCCAATCCCAAGGTGACTCAGATGTTGGAACTATCAGACAAAGAATTAAAAGCAGCTGTTATGATCATCTTTCATGAAGTAAAAGTAAATACTCTTTAAATGAATGGTCTGATAGAAGATCTCAGCAGAGAAATAGGAAGTATAAAAAAGAACCAAAAGAAAATGAAAAACACAGTGCCTGAAATAAAAAAAAAAAATACAGCCAGGCGTGGGGGCTCAAGCCTGTAATCCCAGCACTTTGGGAGGTCGACATGAGGGGATTAGCTGAGCCCATGGGTTTAAGAACAACCTGGGTAACTTGGCAAGACCTCACCTCTACAATAAATCAAAAAATTACTAGGCATGGTAGTGCACGCCTGTAGTTCTGGCTACTTGGAAGGCTGAGGTGGAAAGATCACTGGAGCCCAGCAGGTCAACACTGGGGTGGTCGTGAGTGTGCCACTGCATTCCAGCCTGGGTGACAGAGTGAGAATTCAACTCAAAAAGAAAAAGAAAAGAAAAGAAAAACACTGGATGAGCTCATTAGTAGAATGAAGATGACAGAGGAAAGAGTGAGTGAACTTGAGGTAGATCAAACAAAATGTAATAATTGAAGAACAGATAGAACAAAGATTGGGGGAAAATGAACAGAGCTTCGGGTATCTATAGAACTATATCAGACAAAATGTCTAACACTTTTATCATTGAATCATCAGAAGAAGAGGAGAAAAGAATTGGTACAGAAAAATTATTTAAAGAAAAAAATGGTTGAAAACTTGCCAAATTTGGTAACATATATTAAGTTAGAGACTCAAAGAAGGTCATAGATGCCAAACAGGATAAACGCAATAAAAACTGTATGTAGACATATTCATTGTCAACTTTCTGAAAACCAAGAATAAAGAAAAAAATTGTGAAAGAAAATATATGAAAAAAATAATAAGTTACAAATAAGGAGCAACAATTCATATGATAGCTTTTAAAATCACAATTCACAGAGGCAAGGAAAAGAATTGTCAACACAGAATTCTATATTCAGCAAAAATATTCTTCAGAAATGAAAGCAAAATAAAAATATTTTCAATGAATGAAAACCAAGAGCATTCCTCACCAGCAGAAATGTTCTCAAATAAATGCTAAAGGATATCTTTCAGGCAGAAGGGAAGCAAAAAAGTGTAGGACTTGAAATGAAGAATGAAGGAAGACTTTTTGTTTTGTGTTGTTTCCCCAGACAGTGCAAGGGCAATGTAGTGGAGAAATGATAGTCTTCTCAGCAAACAGTGCTGGAATAGTGTAACATGTAAATGCGGAAATTGGAAATTGACCCATACCTCACACTCTGTGCAAAATGTAACTAAAAGTAGACTGTAGACTTAAATATAAAGTGTAAAACTGGGCAACTCCCTCGGGTCCCCTCCTACTGTTGGGGTCTTTTCTGTACTGTCAATAAATCCTGCTTTCTCAAAAAAATAAAAAATAAGATAAAATGTAAAACTATAGAAAGTCTAGAGGAAAACATATGAGAAAACATTTGCAACCTTTATTTTGTTGGGCAAAGAGTTACTAGATACAATACCAAAAGTCTGATCCATAAAATAAAAATAATTACAAAATGGACTTTATCAAAATTAAAAACATTTTTTTCTGTGAAAGAGACTGTTGGGAGAATGTCACATATTATCAGACTTGGAAAGTCACAGACTAGGAACAAATATTTGCCAATTCCATATTTTACAAAGGAATTGTATACAGAATACATAAAATATTTCCAAAACTTAATAAGAAACAAACATCATATTTAAAAAAGCAAGAGAAGTCGGGCTCGGAGGCTCAGCCTGTAATCTCGTGCTTTGGGAGACTGAGGTGAGTGGATTTCCTGAGCCCACGAGTTTGAGACCCGCCTGGGCAACTTGGCGAGACCTCATCTCTACAATAAATCAAAAATTAGCCCAGCATGGTAGTGCACGCCTGTAGTTCCAGCTACTTGGAAAGCTGAGGCAGAAGGATCACCGGAGCCCAGCAGGTAGAGGTTGCAGTGGCCGGGAGCGGCCACTGCACTCCAGTCTGGGCGACGGAGTGAGACTCCAACTCCAAAAAAAAAAAAAAAAAAGCAAGAGAAAACATTTGAACAGACACTTAGCCACAGACAATATGTAATTAAAAATAAGCACATGTGAAAAGATACTCAGCGTCTTTAGCTTTAACAAAAATTCAATTTAATACAACAATGAGATACCACCACTTTCTGTTAGAATGACTAAAATTAAAACAAAGCAAAGACCTGAAAATGCAAGAGCTGTTTTGGAAAAGGTGTGAAGCAACTGGAACTTTCATACATTGCTGGTAGAAATACAAAATGATGCTGCCTCTTTGTAAAGCAGTTTGGTGGTTCCTCGACAATTTAAGCATAGACTTACCATGTGACCCAGCAATTCCATTCCTAGGTATTTACCTCACGAGAAACAAAAACTTAAATTCACATAAAAACTTATCCATACAGCAGCTCTAGTCATAATTGCCAAAAGCTGAAAACAGCTCAGTGTTCTCATCTGGTGAATGGATAAATAAACAGTGACACATCCATACGATGGAATAAAAGAGTGGACTGTTGATATACACAGCGACCTGGATGAACCGCAAATGCATTCTGCTAAATAAGCCAGGTTTTAAAGGACACATATTGTACGATTCCGTGTAGAAGGCTTTCTGTGGAAAGGGCAAAATGGCAATCAAATGGCACAGATCCTTGGTTTCCAGGAACTAAAAGCTGAGTGAGGATTTGACTAGATAGGGCAGCACGAGAGAGCTGTTAGGGATGATGGATCGGTACTGTATTGTGATCGTGGTATTGGGTTCAACTCTGCATTTGTCAAGGTTTATAGAGCAGTACATTTTTCGAAGTGAGTTTTACTGTATGTAAATTAATAATTTTTAAAAGCTCTAAAAAAAAAGCCTGAAAAAAAATCTTTATAGTCGACTTTGTTATAGGGTAGGGTATAAATTTAGCTTATTTTTCTAATCAGTTTGGATATTAGGTTACTACTTATATATGATAACCTTCTCAGACATATCTAAAACAAATTCCTCTGACCCCCAACAAATTTCATTTCTATCATTTTCCGAGTAAAATCATCTAGGAAATATCCTTGATTTGCTTATTTTCTTCAGCCCTCCCACTACTTGTATAATCCATATACACAAATTGTCCATTAGCAAGTCCTGTCAGCAGTATATCTAGTGCAGGGGCATCCAGCCTTTTGGCTTCCCTGGGCCACATAGAGAAAAGAGAAATTATCTTGGGCTGCACATAAATTATACAATATAGTTAGTGTGTATACATAATAAGACTCTTTTTTATATTTTTATTATAAAGTTTCAAAAAATGAAAATAATATACAACCGGTGGGAAATTTTACCTTGTTTTTGTAAAACTAATCTATCAATGTCTGGTTCGATGGAAGTGGTCACAGTTCTTAGTGAGGTCTCAAGATGCTTGTCAGAAATGTTTGTTCAAATTTTTTTCATCATGTGCTTCATAATTGAAGACAGCTGGAAATATATGTACTGTCAAAAAGTGATGTCACGAATAAGGCATGATTGTGAAGTGAGGAATAATTTTCTCTAGGACGAGAGGTCTTATGGAAGTCCAATAAAGAGACATGGTCAAATTTTCTTTCAGTTGAATGTCTAATTGCAACTCTGTGCATTCCACTTGGAAATCTGCAGGTAAAATATTAATGTCAACTGAAAATGGTGTAGCAAGTACAGCAAAATAATGATTATTTTGCCAAAAATCTTGAAATCTGTTTTCAACTTCCTGCGTTAGGGTAGAAAGCAAAGCTGAATATTTTTGCAGTTCATAGTACTATGTTTAGCCAATGTAGCAAAACATGTTAAATTATTTTCCATAATTTGAGCTTGCCACAATTTAAGTTAAGAGATTTTGTGGGGCCACATTACTAGCTGTCCTAGGCCACATGTGACCTGTGGATCATGGGTTGGACATGCCTGATTTGGAATATATGTGCTCTTCTTCCATGCACCGAAATTAGTTAGAAAATGATTCTTCCAGAGTTGTGTCTTGCTAGGTGGGTTCACCAAGGCAAACGAGCAAGCATATGAAAATACAAGTAAGAAAGTGGTTAAGGTGATAGAGTGTGTAGTTAGTCCAAGATAGATAAAGAAGATAGTAAGTAAAGAAAGAAGAGGATTGATAGGCAGAAAATATAGGCATCAAGAAAACAAGCATGAGAGAACTGAAAAGATAGGAAGTTGTAGACTGTTTGAACTTAAAATTTCAGAAACATAGCAATCAGTACAAGATTGACTAATGCAGAATGTGGCCATGAAAGAGGTCAGGTGGAGGGGAGTTGAAGATCATGTCAATCAAGAGATCATGCAACTTAAAGGATAGAATTTTGTATCTGGCACTTATGTTGAATTGCCCAAGGAAATTCCAGTATTGGGGATAGAAAGGAAGATTGTCAGCATCTTCCAAGCCTTCATTAAATGACAGGAATGGCCTGGGAGGCTGACAGAGGACCCCAAATGAGAATAGGTTTCACATGATATTGCCAGATTCAACAAAAGCCTTAAGGGAATTTCAGAGTTCATCTTTCTTAAAACAAATAGAATGCCAGTACAAATGAAGAAGAGTAGAAAATATATTACAGGGTGACAGAGTCTTAAAAACCAGTCAAAATTCATTTTCCCTGATAGAACTTTAATGCAAGTCACATTGGTAGGGAAATTATTTGAATGGACTGGGTGACGAAGATCAGTAGTGACTGTGTGGGTTAAAACCAAAAATGTCTGTGATTTTAACATGAAGGCCATCAGGCTGACCCCTCTATGACCAATTGATTGCCATAATTATTTCTGTTGCTTTTGTTTCTAAATGGATCTTTTTCTGAAAATTAGGATAATTATTTTAATAAGTCTCTCAGAAGTAATACATTTTGTAAAATGGATAATACAGAGTTAGAATTACACAAAATATACAAATGATGGTAATGGAGAAAATCAATATGCAGATTTCAAATAGCAAAACCCACAATATTAGGCTACTTTCTCAACCACAGAAAAGTTATAAGTTTTAAAATAAAAATTAGTTTTTTAGATCCCCACATTTATGAAACCTCTTCTTGGCTTACAAATGGCATAAAGTTTAAAATCTTTAACCATTTGCAGCAAGTGCCTGGAGTTAAAGTGAATTTAAAATATGCATTTACCAAACAACAGAAAATGTTTTTTCAAGAAGTAACATCTGCTATCTTGCCAAGCTCTTTTTTTTCTTAATCTTTAATCATTTTTTTCATTGAAACTCTTTTAATCATTGATGGTGATACATATTAGGAAACTAAGATAAATCTCTGGACTATTTTGCTGAGATTTTTGTTTTTTGGTTTAATTTTTTTTTTTTAACTGGAGTCTCACTACGTCGCCCAGGCTGGAGTGCAGTGGCAGGCTCATGGCCACCCCAGTGCTGACCTGCTGGGCTCCGGCGATCCTTCTGCCTCAATCTCCCAAGTAGCCAGAACAACAGGTGTGCACTACCACACCCAGCTAATTTTTGATTTATTGTAGAGATGATGTCTTGCCAAGTTGCCTAGGCTTATCTTGAACCTGCAGACTCAGGCAATCCATTTTCCTCGGTTTCCCAATGTGCTGGAATTACAGGCCGAGTCACCAAGGTTGGCCTGGTTTAAATATTTTTATTTAAATATCATCATATTTCTTAAAACAATATGCTCAACTCATTATTTTTTCCAAAATAATGAAAAGACATGTTAAAAAGTTTAGGAATTTGAATTCCAAGAGTTGTTTCTCTGCAATCATCCTCTTTTTATGATTGCATATATTTTTGTTTTTATAAATGAGATGAGTACATTTGTTTACAGTGATATTGTTCTGTATTATAAGTGTACTAAAATTATATGCATTAGATTGTGAAGCATTTTTTGACCTTTGTGCTCACAAGTAGTTTAATGTCATTTGTCAATAATAAGGGTTGCCTGTGTAGTTGGAAAGTGCCATTGCCCCAGAGTGCTGTGCTTTGAAGTCATCTGTCATGGAAACATTGTAGAGAGAGAAGACTATTTATGTTTATGGCATTTTAAGTAACTGAGTTAAACCCTTTGGAATATAGAGAACTGGTTTGTTTACTGTCATCACTGTTCACTTAATCCTGCAACCTTGACATGATAGCATTCCCATAAATCTCCCTGTGGGTAGTTCAATAAAACAGATGAACATCAAAATGTAATGATCGCTTCAGCTTTAGGAATTAACCATGTGATGGACTAAATATGACCCAGTAGGCAACACTACAAAAACATTCTGTCAACCCTCTTTTCCAGCAAATAATACTTACTAGAAAATATGTATTTATTATAATATTTATCCTATTTTCTGATATTATTTATAGTATTTAACAGATTATTACAGATAAAGGAAGATTGATTAAAATATGTGTATTGTGACTGAATTTTTTAAAAGTAGTTTTACAATTTTAATACACTAAAGAATATAAAAACAATAAAGTTTATTGCAAGGATATTTTAATATTGCCTTATATTGTGTTTGTGTTGCATTATATCTCTGTTGTTCATTTTCTCTAACACACTCTTCTTAATATTTGTTGATTCTAATCCTTTAAACAGTAGGATTCCCTTTCCCAACTCCTATAAGTTAACTGTTGAGGCATTGAGGGGAAAAAAATGAGGACATTGGAACACTCAAGAAAAAAAAATTAACACATAGCACTAGGAAAAATTAATGGAAGAAACTAAAAGGACTTAACAGTCCTTTCTGTGCTATATTCCAGATCCCATGTCTAAAAATAATAAGACAATACAACTTTGATTTATTAATCTTTGAAAAAGTAAATACTGTAGACACTCTCATTGTTTAGATAACAGATTGAGATCATCTGAAAGCACATTACATTTACCTCCTACCAATTTTCATACAAAAAATCTTTGGGGCAGTTTAATTTGGCAGTTCAATTTACAGTCATTAAATAAAATATCTATTCCTCGTTTAGAGTGGGATTTTGTATTCTGTATGATGATAAATTATCAATACCGAAAGTATAGTGTATAATGTGAAATAACTGAAAAACATCATAGGATTTATGTTTTACATAAAAATTCTTATGGAAATAGGTCTGACATAACTGCAAACGCCTCCATAACCATTTTTAATAGATGCACAGGTAGAAGCCTAAGAATATGAGGACTTTGAAACCTGTCAGATAAAACTAATCATTGCTATTATGTATAATTTCTCAGAAGAGTAAAATAAAATAGGTATCTTTTACTAATTTAATTAGACTAATGGCATTAAGTTTTTAAAAAAAGGTTGATATGTGTGTCAGTAAATACATGGTGAAGTATTTTACTTTAAGTTTAGACAATTCAGCCCCAAGAATACTTTCTTGTGTTTAACACCCTTTCAAGTTGATAGAAGCCCTAAAAATTTGATTCATATCATTTATCTGGAAGCTCCAAATGGTAATATTTTCTTGTGCGTAATGTCAGAAACTGTTTTCTTCTGAATGGTGTTCTTTTCTATTATCATTATTCAGTAAATCGTTATAAATTGTAGTCAACCACTGTATTGACAACATTACTGTTCAGGACTAGGGAATGGGGTATTGCATAAATAGAATTTTTTTGCCTATTTTGAATCTTAACATAAATCTTAAAAATTAAATACAGCAGGCTTTTGGATAAAGAAAGACTTTTGAAGACTAGGCAATAAAATATGCCAAATATAAACTACCACATAGGCATTCTTAAGGACTGTAAACTAGATTTATCCAACTGAATAAACTTAATGTTTCTTAGGGCATTTTAATACATATTACTAAGCAGTAAGTTAACACACATATAAAGTGAGGTGGAAAACTAGCAAAATACCTTATTTAAGTATATGATAACTAATGAGTCATTAAATTTTTCACCTTTCAATAAAGGTGTGTTGTGGTTGTATTGTGGTCAGAGTTATGTGAGTATTGGTTCCAAATATTAATAGGTCAAGGGCACTTAAGTGAAGAGGATCTTGTAATTACTCCCTCGAGAATCATATCTGTTGATATTCAATTTAAAGTGAAACATATAAATCAATTGTTATTATGTAATTTGTATCTTACTTAAGTCCTTTTAATTTCTATCAAAAATAAGGCTTTCTTCTCAGGTTAATCCTATTTCCCAACCATACATCAGATTATTTTATACTAAACTTTAACTTTGATATCAACCCAGGTTTGATCAGTAAAATGGCAATATTTTCATAACCTTAAATATATTTCTGTCTCAGGCTTTGTGACTTTTGCTCTCTGCTAGTCTAATTTTGATGTATAATCCAAGACCCAGAGTAACAAAATTTGTCACTTTGCATTGTGGGAATTTCTTCTCTATCTCTTTTCTGTCTGTCTCACTTGAAAACATAACAGTAAAATGGTTTTCACTTTGAAATTGCAACCTCATTCATCTTCATGCAGCAGAAAAGTTCTTATTTTATTCTGGCTATTTATTATAAATCACCTTAGCACTAGTGTTGTTTGTTTGTTTCTTTAAATAGCCCATGCTCCAAATGTCTTAAAGTATCTCTATGAACAATTTTCAATATTCAACACTAAGATACTATGAATTCTCAGTACCTGCACAGCTCTTAAATAGGCTGTGATGATTAAAAACATACAAATGCAAGTGTTAGTTATTGTTATTACTATGTCATTCCTTGTTACATGTTTCCCAAATGAGATAACTTGTTAAATGATATAAAAATCCAAAAATATTTACATTTTACCTTAAATGTAATATATGAACTCAGTTCAGTAGGTTTTTCTCTTCCAGACACTGGGGTTAGATAGTATTGCTAAGAAGAATCTCCTATTCCAGCCTCTGCCCAGTAAACAAATACACCCAAACCATCTATGGCCATATTTGTTATGTTAATACAGGACTATGGTGTACATTACAACCAAGCATTTTGATGATAGCCTGCTAGTTTGGTCAAGTATAGAATACCTTAATGATTATTCTGAATAAAAATCAACATAACAAAAACAAATAAAACGAAACTTAGAACAAACTGACTGACTTTTGTTAAAATTCCATGTGGATTCAGATGAGGATTTCTGAAATAGTAATAGTAATTATTTCAGAGATTATTGTTTAGACAAAAGTTTGGATAAAAGGCTATATTTATATTTTACTTCTGCCTAGACCTTTAATTTTCTGCTTTACCTTAAAATATGGAAAGAATGAATTGTACTGTTATTCAAGATATTTTGATTTATTTTAACAATAATGTTTTATGTATTTGGTTCTAATTATCAGTCTATCATTTGGAAAGCTTTGAACATAAGAAAAGTAAATAATATTGTTGAATTTAGTGTAAAGCGTAAATGATTAAAATCACCATATAAATACTAATTTAAAAAGTATATGTTGGAGCTTTGAATTCAGAAAGACTAATTCAAATTTTATTTCCAAACTTTCATATATGTGTAGCTTATATGAAAGCTTATATGTAGCTTAAGTTTCTGAATCTCTCTGAACTTCAGCATTTCCCATCTATAAAATGTGGGTTAATATTTACAGGCATGGTAGGAGATATGGTAGGTTCAGTTTCAAACCACCTTAATAAAATGAATATTGCAGTGAAGTGAATCCGATGAAATTTTTGGTTTCCCAATGCAAATAAAAGTTAGGTTTACACTAAGCTGTAGTCTGTTAAGCGTGCAGTAGCATTATATCTTTAAAAATGTGCATACCTTAAAATTGCTTTTTGACTAGATAATGCAATCTGTCTGAGCCTTCAGGGACATCATCTCTTGATGGAGGGTCTTGCCTCGATGTTGATGGCTGCTGACTGATCAGGGTGGTGGCTAAAGGTTTGGGTGTCTGTGGCAATTTCTTAAAGTAAGAACACAATGAAGTTGGCAACATCAATTGACCCTTCCTTTCACAAAAAATTTAGCATGTGAAGCTGTTTGATAGCACTTTACCCACTGCAGAACTTCTTTCAGAATTTGAGTCAATCCTCTCAGATCCTGCTATTGTTTTATCAACTAAGTTTATGTAATCTAAACCCTTTGTTGTCATTTCAACAGTGTTCACAATATCTTCACCAGAAGTAAAGTGTATCTAAAGAAACCACTTTCTTTGCTCATGAGAAGAAACTCTTCATCCATGAGTTTTACGAGATTGCAGCAATTCTTTCTAGCTGTTTTGAAATATACAAGACATGGTGGTTAATCTGAGTCATCTAACTCTACTGCTGAACATTTGAATGTATTCTAACTGTATATTTGCACATTTTAACCAAGCCCTCTTCACCTCCCCACCCTCCCAAACACCCTTCCCAACCTCTGGTCTTTATTATTCTATTCTCCATCTCCATGAGATCAAATCTCTTTTAGCTCCTACATGTAAGAACATGAGATATTTGTCTTTCTGTACCTGACTTATTCCGTTTAACGTAACGACCTCCAATTCCATCCATGTTGCTGCAAATGACATGATTTTATTCTTTTTTGTGGACAGTTAGTATTTTATTATGTATATATGCCATTTTTTTTTTATCCATTTGTTTTTTGATGGATACTTGAGTTGATTCCATATCTTGGCTAATATGAATACTGATGTGATAAACATGAGTGCAGAAATTTCTTTGATATACTAATTTTCTTTCCTTTGAATAAATACCCAGGAGTGGGATTTCTGGGTCATATTGTAGTTCTATCTTTAGTTTTTTTTAGGAGTCTCCCTGCTGTTATTGACGAAAAGATGCCAAACTCTGTAAAATATCTTAAGATGATTTATGCTTTAGCCAAAAATGAGTGAAATAAGCCCCAAATACCCATCCTTAGGAGGTCCTGAGAAAGTGTGCCCGCTGTGACCAAATGGTGACTTGGTTATATACACTTTGGGAAAGCAGAAGTTACAAGAACCCATAAATCAATACATATGATATTTGTATTGGTTTGCCCCAGGAAGGAGGAAGGAGGAACACTGCCAAGCTGGGGTTTGCAGGTCACAGGTGGATTCAAAGACTTCTTGAGTGGTAATTTGCAGTTTCTATCTAAGGAATTTGGGAAATCAGTAGAGGTGATATTTTATTAAGATATGGGGTGGAAAACTCCAGGTTTGATGATATATAAATGAAGCCCTATATGTGACAGATTTTAGAAAGGTTAGATAAGTGTCTTATAAGGCTACCCAGAGTCTGAGAATCCATGACTTTGCGGGACTTTAAACCTTTTTTATAGGTTATGCTTGTTATGCTATGCTATGCTATGTTATGTTATGTTATGTTATGTTATGTTATGTTATGTTATGTTATGTTATGTTATGTTATGCCATGCCACCTTATGCCACTTTGTACCACATTATGCCATGTCATGCCAGAGTCAGGTTGGACAGTAAACGTCAGGATATAGGGTAATAGGGTAACAAAACTGTTTGTTGAGTCTATGTTGATATTGGCCTGTAGTTTTGTTTTTGTTCCATTCTTGTTCAGTTTTGGTATCAAGGTAATGCTGGCCTCCTAGATTAAATTAGGTAGAATTTCCTATTCTGCAGTTTTTTTAAATAGTTTGAGAATTGGTATTAGTACTTCCTTCTGAGTATGATAGAATTCATCACTGAAGCCAGTCCTGGGTATTTTTTGAGTGTGATGGGAGAATTTTTATTACTGGTTCAGTCTCATGACTCATTAATGACCTGTTCAGGTTATCTATTTCTTCTTGATTCAGTCGTATCAGGTGGTCTGTACCTAAGAATTTGTGCATTTCTTCTAGGTTTTCTAGTTTATTAGTGTATGGTTGTTCATTATATTCTCTGATGATCTCTTGTATTTTTGTGTTATAAGTTGTAATGTCTCCTTTTTTGTTTTGATTTTGTTTGACTCCTTTTTTTCCCTGGTTTATCTAGTATAACAGCCTTGTATAACTTTTCAAACACCTGACTTTTCATTTTGCTTGCATTTTATATATTTTTTGCCTCTGTTTTGTTTGATTCTTCTCTGATCTTTATTATTTATTCTGCCAATTTTGACTTTATTTTTTCTTTTTTGTTTGTTTCTTAAGGTACATTGCTAGAATGTTTATTTGAACATCTTTCTACTTTTTTAATGCTGGTGTCTATTGCTATAAACTTATCCCTTAGCACTGCTCTTACATTTTTCATAGATCACGTTATGCTGCATTTTGATTTTCATTTGTTCTCAAAAATTTGTATTTTCTTCTTAATTTTTTCCTTGACTCAGTTATCATTACAGGAGTAGCATGTTGTTTAGGTTCCATTTATTTATACAGTTTCCCAAGTTCCTCTTGTCATTGATTTCTAATTTTATTTCATTGTGGTCTGAGAAGATATTTGATATGATTTCCATTTTTCAATATTTGTTGAGATTTATTTTTGCCCTAACATACAGTTTATCCTGGAAAATGTTCCAGTGTACTGATAAGAAGAAAGTGTATTCTGTAGCTGTTGAATGAAATGATCTGTAAACATGTTAGGTCCATGTGATCTAAAATGCAATTTAAATCCAGTGTTTATCTGTTAATTTTCTGTCTTGATTATATGTTCCCAAATATTATTGGACATATTATTGGAGTATCAGAATATAGCTCTCCCTTTAGATTGGATAATATTGGTTTTATATATCAGGGTGTTCTAGTGTTGAATGCCTATATGTTTAGAATTATTTACTCTTCCTGTATTGATTTATTTATCAGTATGTAATTACCATCTTTGTCTTTTCTTTTTTTACTGTTTTTGATTTAAATTTTGTTTTATCCAATACATGTATAGCTACTCCTGTTCACTTTTGGTTTCCCTTTAAATTTAATGTTTGTAGCTGGGCTCGGTGGCTCAGCCTGTAATCCCGCGCCTTTGGGAGGCTGAGGTGAGTGGATTGCCTGAGCCCGCGGGTTCGAGACCCGCCTGGGCAGCGAGACCTCATCTCTACAATAAATCAAAAAATCAGCCGGGTGTGGTAGCGCATGCCTGTAATTCCGGCTACTTGGAAGGTTGAGGTGGAAGGATCGCCGGAGCCCGGCAGGTCGAGGCTGCAGTGGCCGGAAGCGGCCACTGCACTCCAGTCTGGGTGACAGAGTGAGACTTCCACTCAAAAAAAAAAAAAAAAAAAAAATTTAATGTTTGTTTTTTCATTCCTTTACTTTTTGTCTATACGTGTCTTTACAAGTGAACTGAAATTTTTTTTGTAGGCAGCATAAGGCATGTTAAGTCATGTTTTTTGTCCATTCAGTCATTATATAGTTTATGTGAAACATTTAATCTATTTTGCATTCAAGGTTATTTTTGATATGTGGGATCTTATTCCTATCATTTCATTGATTGAATTCTGGTTGTTTTGTATATTCTTTGTTCATTTCTCATGTTTATCATTGTGGTTTGGTGGTTTCCTGTAGTGGTAATATTGAGTCCTCTTTGTTTGTTTGCTCTACCGGTGAGTTTTATGCTTTTATGTGTTTTTAATCATAGTAGATATCATCTTTTCATTTCCAGGTATAGGAATTTCTTAAGCTTTTCTTGCAGGTTTGGTCTAGTGGTGATGAATTTTTTTAGCTTTTGCCTGTCTAGGAAAGATTTTATTTCTCATTCATTTAGAAAGGTTGGCTTTGTTGAATATAGTATTGTAGCTGACATTTTTTTCTTTCAGCACTTTCGGAAATATGTCACCCCATTATTTCTTGGCCTATAAAATTTGTGCTAAGATATCCACTGTTAGTTCAATTGGGATTCCCATAGAAGTAATTAGAAGTTTTTCTATTGCTGTTTCTAGAATTCTCTCTTAGTCTCTAACTTTTGACATTTAACTCTAGCGTGATGTGGAGTAAACCTTTTGAATCACATCTATTTAGGAATCTCTGAGTTTCCTATATCTGGATGTCTAATTGTTTGACTAGATGTGGGAAATTTTTAGCTATTATTTTGTTTAATAGGTTTTTTATGTCTTTTGTTTTATCTTCACCTTTGTGATACCAAAAATTAAAATATTTAGTGGCTTTAGGGTATTCCATATGTCATGTAGACTTTGTTCATTCATTTTTATTCTGTTTTCTTTATCTTTGTCTGATTGAGTTATCTCTTCAGGTTCTGGAATTCTTCTTGATCTAGTCTATTATTTTAGCTTTTGAATGTATTTTTTATTTCATTCAGTGAATTCTTCAATTTCAGGATTTCCTTTGTGTGTATGTGGTGGGGGGAGTCTCTTATTCCTATCCTGAATTATTCTTTGTATGGTTTATCTGAATTCCCTTATATCTCACTAAGCATCTTAATATCACATTTTGAACTCTTTTTCTGGAATTTCATAAATTTTTTTTTCATTGGAATCTCTTGCTGGATAATTATTTTGTTCCTTTGGAGTTGTCATATTTTCTTTCTTTTTCATATTTTCTATGTGTTTACATTGACATCTATACATGATATGTAACTGCTATTTCTTCCAATTTTTCAGATTTGCTTTTGGAGTGGAGGGCTTTTTTCCTGAAAATATGTCTTTGGTGTTGGTTCAGTAGGGCATAGTGTCTTGGATTCTGGATACATGCAGTAGTGTACTATCTATATAATTTTTTTATATAATCTGTAAACAGCATCAGTGATATCTTTGATTTCCTCAGCTATGGTGAAGTTTTGCTGAGGATGGAGAGGCAAGGTAGGCCAGTCCTTGTGACTCTGTCATGGTAATGGTGGACCAAACCAACCTCTTTGGTCCCCAGGGTATCATAGACTGATACCAGTTTTAGCAAGTTCAGGCATACAGATTTGGGGGTATCCAAGTGACTTGTTCAGGTTCCAGTAGTAGCAGGGCGCCAAGCAGGTGGGCAGGTGTTTGGGCCCCTGGGTAGTCAGCTTGGTGTGAGCAATGGTAGTAGGAGTGGCGGGATAACCCTCTGGCTCCCAGGCAGTCCACACTGGTGTTGGCAGTGGCTGTGATGGGCTGGGTGCGCTTGGCCTCAGGACTGCAGGTGGTTCATGCAGGTGAATGCCTGCTCTGTTGGTAGTGGCAAGTTGAGTGGAGCCATCTTTAGGCCCTTGAGAGGAGAATTTAGGTGACAACAGTGGTAGACAGGGAAAAGTGATCTCCAGGCCCCTGGACAATCTGCTTGGGCACTAAGGAGAACAGAACCAGGCCAGTAAGGGCCTGTCCTCATGCACCTTCGTGGTTCATGCATGTACTGGCTGTAGCAGGAAGGGGTGAATGTGTCTCCTGGCCCACAAGCAGAATGCTTGAATGGGGGTGACTCTTCTGCTGAGGAGGACACAGTTTCTTTCTGTGACAGCAGCCATAGGCAGGCAAAGAAGGAGTGTGTGCTTTGGCTCCAGGTAGTGGCTGCAGGAGCGGCTGCCTGTCCTCAGGATGCTTGTAAATGTGCAGTGGCCCCACTGCTGAGAGCATCATGGTTGCCACTATTGGCTCACATTTTTGCCCAGGTGGTGTCCCCTAGCAGCAGTGACTGCTGTGTATAGGGTTGTTTATCCTCACTGCCAGGATGGTGGGGTCTCTGCCAGTGATTTGTAACCAGCCCTGCCATCCACTGCCAGTAGCCAAATGAGGTGATGTCAGCGGTATTGAAGGATGTAGAGAAGGATGTAGATAGGCAGGTCTGTTGGGCCCCAGGGCAGGGTGCAATTTTGTATGAGCTAGGCTCTCAAAACGGCACTGTGCTGTAGCTTCTTAGGGTGCCGGGGGCGGGCTGTGGGGGTGAACCCAGCATGAGTTCCTCTCTCTAGTAGTGCCGTCACACTGTCTCCAGGCAGATTCCTGGGTTAGTCTCAGGGCCTTTGAGGGTCAAGGGGCTCTCCTGTGACTAGGATCGCAGGCATCCAGAGTGGTAGTGTGGACCAGTGAGGGTCTCTCAATTACCCTTTCCCCACACTGGGGAGCCAATCCTGATCAAACCTCTCCTCCTTCTCCATCCTTACCTTAGGTGTTTCCTGACAATTTTCTGTTGAATTCCGGTGCCCTCTCTTAGATGATCTATTTGAAGTATGATTATCTACTCACTGTTTTGATTCTTCTTTGTGGAGGAGGCAAGTGCCAGTTGCCTCTAGTCAGCCATCCCGAAGCCCCTCCTTATGCATATTTTGTCTCTTATATGTATTATATATGCCATATTCTTATGGTAAAGTAAGACAGAGAAATTAAAATGTTAAGAAAATCCTGAGGCGAAATATATATTTACTGTCCGTTACGTGGAAGTGAATCACCATAAAGTCTTCATCCTCGTTGTCTTTGTGTTGAGTAGACCGAGGAGGAGAAAAAGGGGCTGGTCTCCTGTGTTGGAGGTGGCAGAGGTGGAAGAAAACCCATATAGAGGCAGGCGCACACGGTTCAGACCCATGTTATGTAGGGGTTAACTGCACACTGAGTATCTTGTTCAGTGTGGCCACCTTCATCAACAGTCTTAGCTGGGTCTTATGGTTAAGTTGCTAAATCGTCTACATCAGCACACGTTGTTTCACTTTCACCTTTTTTCCTCTTCATTTTTATTGAGATGTGGGGTAAGAGTTAGGATTAGGTACATGCGTTGTCTGTGTGCAGGTGAAGTTTGGGCCTCCAACCGTCCTCACTTCCCTTGTTTCAGATCACGTACCCTTTGAGATGCCATGCGCCCTCCCACCTCCCTTCCTCCCCTGTCAGTGTCCCGTGACTGCTGATCCCTCCCTTGTAGCATTGTGATAAATTTTCAAGACCCACTTATGAGTGAGAACATGTGGTATTCAGGTCTTCATTTCTGTGATAGATCACTAAGTATGTTGCACTCTAAATTCACCCAGTTAGCTGCAAAGTTCATAATTTTGTCCTTCTTTATGGCTGCATAATACTCCATTGGGTTTATGTACCACATTCTCTTTATCAAGTCCACTTTCGATGGGCAGCAGGATTGGTTCCATGTTTTTGCTATTGTGAATAGTGCAGTAATAAACATGCATGTGCAGGTATCTTTTTTATTGATTTAAGTTCCTCTGGGTATATTCCCAAGAGGGGGATTGCTGGGTCATTTGGTGTGGAGATGGTGTCCAACATCCTTTCTTCACTAAATTTAATCATTTCTGGCTTTTGAGTTAAAGAAGACATGCTCTTCCTGTCACTTGAGCAATTAGAGGCCATTGTAATTGGCCTAATTTCAATACTATGTCTCTGGGATTGGGGAGGTCCAAGGAGAAGGAGAGAGACAATAAATTTGTGGAGCTGTCTAAACGCAGGTATATTAAGTTCACCATCTTACATGGGCATGGTTCATGGTGCCCCTCCCCACAAAAATTATAGCAATAATATCGATGATCATTGATCACAGATCACCATAACATATATAACAAGAATGAAAAAGTTTGAAGATTGCAAGAATTACCAAAATATGACATAGAAACACAAAGTGAACACGTGTTGGAGGACTGGTACTGACAGACTTTCTTGATACAGGGTTGTGACAGACTTTCAATTTTTTTTTTTTAAATCCAATATGTGCAAAACACAATAAATATATGTGCAATAAGAGAAGGTATGCCTTTACCTCATAGAATTGTGGAACATAAATTAGAAAACATGAAATTCTGCAATTTTATCAAATGTTTATTAAGTGGATATTTCAAATTGGTAATCGACCTAAATGAAAATCTAAGTAATAACTTATTAACATTCTTATTGTTTAATTTTCTAATTTAAATATGTACAATATTGGCCGGGCATGGTGGCTCACACCTGTAATCCTAACACTTTGGGAGACTGAGGTGGAAGAATTGCTGGAGTCCAGGAGTTCAAGACCAGCCTGAGCACCATAGTGAGACCTTGTCTCTACAAAATATCAACAAATTAGCCAGACATGATGGCACAGGCCTGTACAGTCTCAACTACACAAGAGACTGAGGTGGAAGGATCACCTGAGCCCAAGAGGTTGAGACTGCAGTGAGCCATGATCGTGCCTCTGCACTCCAGCCTGGGCGACGACAGAGTGAGACCTTGACAAACAAAAACAACAATAACAGCAACAACAACAAAATCTTGTGTGTGTGTGTGTATTATTATATCTGATCATCAGAATATCCATCCGCATATTGCAGGCCCATAAAATTTACAGTAGTCTAAAATATTGATTTACTGTTCTGATCTTTAATCATTTACTTATGGTTTTCCTTTATATTTCTTGTTATCAAAGTGAAAACATTTATTAATTGAAATTGTATCTTTACAAATATATAGGAATACATACTAGAATTTTTAGTTGAAATATCTTTACTAAATTAAACTGTGGCTAACTATTGTTCATTTGCAAGTTTTCCATGAGAAACAATACTAACTTCAATGCTGTAAATCAGAAACTCAGCCTTTGGTTTTAATAATTTTGTCAGTTTAAAAAAATTTTGAATCAAAATGTGTTTAAATTTGTTTTTATCTCTCAGTATTTCATTATTATTAATGACCTTGGCATTACTTTCCTGTCCTTTCAAAGGCACAGACACATACATTTTGAATACTTCTACTAGATAGTGTGTTTATGTACTTTGCTAAAATAAAATTTAAAATTCATGGGGTACATTCATTTATTTTGATTTTTTTAATTAGAGCCCAAAATGTATTTTTTGCAAGAACTTTTAGTAATGCTATCTCAACTCAAGGCCATCTCATATGCCATTTCATGTACTCCTTTACATGTTCAGTAGATTTTTGATAAATTTGGTGAATAAAATTTAAGAAAATTACAATGTTTTTGTGAAGTTGTTTCAGAAGAGAAAATTAAAAGAACCTTCTCCTGTTTATTCAGAGGATAAGATTATGTCAGTCATCATCTTTTGACTTTTGGGGTATTTTTTTTTCCTCTCACCATAACTTCATCATAACTAAACATACACATTCACATATTTTTTCCTTCACTTCTACAACATAAAAGACACATGCAGCTGTTTTTTATATGATACAAACAAGGGGCATGCTTAATTATGTCATTGTTTTGTAAAAATCTAGAAGGCAATAAGTTAACCTGTATTTCTAGAAACTGTGCAGGAAAGCATAGCATTTGTGAGGTTGAAATTTATAAAACATGACAGAAATTTGGTTTCATAATAACAAGTTATTTTAAATATATTAAGTCAGAAAAATTAGGGAATTTATACAGATATTAGCCATAATTTTTAGTTGATAGTTATCTGAATTAATGACTGTTGTTTTCAGTTACTTAATAGATAAATTTTTGCTACCTAAATATCTGAAATATAATAGCTCTTTTACAATTATTTTCTCTTTTGAAGTATTCATGAGGGAAAAATGTCTAACAAGATTGCAGTTTGTCAGGCACTAACTAGTTCCCATATATATCGTAAGCTTTTATTTGTATTTATTCCTTTTTTCACTTTTGCTTTTGGTCAGGAATGCAGTAGGGAAAGAACAATGATCCATTATGTCCATGATCTAAAGATTTTACTGCAGAACTGAGCAGCTCACTTTTATTCAATGCTACATTAACTTTTCCATTAAGGATGCTGTTGTAAAATGCAAAGCCCTTAAGCATTATGAAGTTGCTGTCTGGTATTTGTTCATTGATATGGTTGCTTTGAGTGTTTCAGTCATTCTAGAGTGAAAGCCTTCATCACTTTTTAAGAATGTTATCTCATTTTAAATTTAGTTAAATTTAATTGCACTATTGTAGTTTAAGGGACTGTGAACATTTTCACAAACCTGAATTTTTCCTTCTTTAGAACTTTAGTCACTTGAACTAAAATATAATTATAGTGTTACTGTTATTCATAAAATCCAGATTTGCCAATGACAAGTCTTATCTTAGCAAAAAGGCCAAATACTTTGGTGTCATGAATGTCCTTTAGTTCACTTTTCTTCTTTTATTTTCATCCATTCTGTAAACTATGCCAGTTGTCTAGAATTGCTCAAAACCTGAGGAGTGATCTCCAGAGGCTGGAGTCTTAGTGTGAAATTGATAGTAGATGACACAGAATTTCTTCCATTCTGGATTGTTGGACTGCAGGCGGAGCAGGGCATGTAGGGTTGGAGAATGCTTAGGAAAAGGGATGATGAAGCTGTGGGCTCATGCTCTAAAGAGGGAGGCTGCAGGAAAGTTGTTGTGGGCCTGCTTAGGGTTAACCTTAAGGCACTGGGGGCTGGTACCCCACAGGCCGACTGGTGAGCTCTTCTGTAGATAGGCTCTGTCCAGCATCCCAGCACATTTTCAGATCTTCTTCCACCCTCATGAGAAGATACATTCTGTGGCAATGAAAAGGCTGCAATAATCAGGAGCCCTTTAGATTCATGTTTCCTTCTATAGCTAAGCAATAGGGAAAGGGGCCCATTAAAACCAGATTTATGCTCTAAGATGTATTGTTTATTTGATAGGTTGGTTGCTTTTGCATTTTGACCAAAGAAAAATTAAGAGACTGACATCCTTGCCAACAGTGGGAGGGTCCTAACCAACTGTGGGAGTGAACTGTAATGATGGCAGAATGATTGATGTTAATCAAAAGCAACATTAACTTAATGAGCAGCAAGAACCAGCAGCAGTGATGGTGAAACATTAGGTAGGGAAGGGAGCCAATTTGAGCACTGTCCGGAGATTGCAGAGAGAGACATAGTAAAACCCAGTCCTCTGCCTGTGAAGGACTGCAGAGCCAGTTTAGGTTGAACTGTGGAGGCTGGCCATGAGAAGGAATTAAATTTTGGGGATTAGGATTTGACAGGATATTTCTTTCTTGTATATTAATAATTTCTATTCATATTTTTAATGGCTAATATTTCTCAAATACGAATATTTCCAAACTTTTGCATAGCTGAAAAGTATAGCTGTCATGAAGCAGCAAGATGCTGTCTTCTATTCCATAACCTTGTTAACCTTTACTTGTTCCATTGAATAAGCTTCTAGGGCAGATCTCAGTGATTTGCACCATCCATCCCAGATATTTAGCCTCCCAGTTGTCTCTAACTAATTTTAAATTGCTTTCTCAGCCCAGTGCTTTACTGTATCATACCATCTTGGAAACCATTTGACTCCTGCCTTCACAGTAACTTCACAATAAACTCTGGTACTTTCTACCATACAGTCTTGTCTTTGTGACCTCTATTATCCCTGTCTGTCATTTCTCCCATCAAAAAAAAACCCAAAACCAAATGTATACACTACCCCCTAAATAAAGCAAAGACACTGATTTGGGTCTTTTCATTAAGATTATTTATTATTCTGTTCTTAACAAGTTTTCACTCTTATGTTAAGATAGCAGCTCAAAAGAGATAGAGTACTATTACAGTATCTTTCCCTTACTGTGTCTCTCCCTTACTGGTGTAAGTCTGTTTTGCTAGTGCAATGTAAGCGATAGAGAAGGATTCATAACTCATAGGAATAAATGTGGTCTGTGGTCAAATTTCAGAAAGTATATTAGGTTATTCTGAGCGTTTATTTTGGACATTTCCTGGTGTATTTAAAACATATTATGACATTAGCTAGACCCTTAATAGCCCCTGCTTGTAAAATTACCTTTGTAGTTTCCTTTTATGTGTTGGTAAAGAATGCAAGTTGGGGCTGTTTGAGTCTTGGATAGCATTTATTTTACAGGTAAATCAAATTGATACATTTGAATTTCAAATATACGTTGAAATGCACCATAGATTACCATAGAGTAAAAGAAGAAGACAAACAATAAATGAGTTTTTTTTTTACTTCAAGTTCTGACATACACACAGAAAAGTACATATGTCATCTTTGAATAGCTTAATGAATTTCAAAAAATGAAAGTACCTATGCACTTACCACCCTAGGTAAAGATACAGAACACTACCAGCTTTCTAGATGAACCCCCGTATACTCGCTACCTGCCACTATCCTAAATTCTAAGAGCATGTATTATTTTGACTGTTCTTTTTTTATATATGTGGATGGAGTCATATAGAATGAAGTTTTTTGCCTGATTTCTTTTGGCCAATATAGCATATTGCTGCATATAGATTATTTATTCTTATTACTTTTGTCCTTGCGAATTGTTTTGCTAGGAACATTCAAACACATATTTGTTTTTGTTTTCCTTATAGATGAATTAGTAGAGTTCTGTTTGGCATGTACCTAGGACTGGAATTGCCAAGTTACAGTGTAGACTTATGCTTAGCTTTACTGCTTCACAGTTTTCCAGAGTGTTCAGTTGCTGTGCATTTCCTCCTACACTTTACATCTTGTCTTTTCCATTTTAACCAAGTTATAGTACAGTATATTGTATTGTAGTATTAATCTGCATTTTCCTGATGACTTATAAAGTTGAGTGCCTTTTATAATGACCAAAGAATGTTATTTACCTGTCTTCTTTTGTCAAAAGTTTGCATAAAGTCTTTGGTCCATTGTTCTATTGGATTGTCTTTTTATTCTTATTGATTTGTAGGAATTCATAGTATGTTCTCAATCTGACACCTTTGTTGGATATATGTGTTGCAGATATCTTCTCCCACTCTGTGGGTTGTCTTTCCTTTTGTTATTTTCAGTTCTTTCAATTTATTGTTTTATCTTTTCTGGTAGTGATTTTTATTTCTTGTTTAAAGCATCTTTGCCTACTCTGGCATTTCAAAGATGTTTTCTCTTAGGTTTTCTTCTAAGAGCTTTATTGTTCTGACTTTCACATTCAGATTTGCAAACCATCTGGAATTGAGTACCATGTGAGGTAAAATCTGCATTCATTTTATTTTTCCTTACTGTACTAAGTTGACTGTTTCTGGGTCTGTCTCTGAATCTTCTGGACTTTCTCTTCAATTCTTCAGTCTGTCTACATTTTGTGCCAATCTCAATCGGTCTCAATTACTATAGTTCTATGAATAGTTCTTTATACCTGGTAGTATATGCCCTTTAGCTTTGTAGTTCACACTGACTGACTTGGCTATTGTTGATCTTTTCACTTTCATGTTAATTTTTTTCTTATCTTTTTTTTTTTTATTTTAAAGATGTGGGGTACAACTTAGGGTTAGGTATACAAATGTTCATTATGCAGGTATCCTTGTTGATGATGTATGCCCCTCCCTCCCCTGGTAGTTACCTCAACTGCCAATCCCACCCCCCTTCCCTGACAGTTTCTCACTACTGCCAATCTCTTTCTTACGTATTATGATAATTGTTCAAGGCCCACTTATGAGTGAGAACATATGGTACTCTCTTCTTTATTTCTGTAATAGATCACTGAGTATAATAGACTAAATCTATCCAAGTTGCTGCGAAGTCCATATGTTTGTCCTTCTTTATGACTGCATAATATTCCATTGTATATATGTACCACATTTTTAAAATCCAGTCCAGCTTTGATGGGCAGCATGATTGGCTCCATATTTTTCCTATTGTGACCAGAGCTGCAACAAACATGCATGTGCAGGTGTTTTTCTTGTAGTATGATTTGAGTTACTCTGGTTATATTCTCAATAGAGGGATTGCTGGATCATATGGAAGGTCAATGTGTAGTTCTTTCAGAAATCGCCACACTGTCTTCCGAAGACATTGCACTAGATTGCATTTCCACCAGCAGTGTAGAAAAGTTCCTTTTTCTCCACATCCTCGCCAGCATTTGTTGTTTTATTA
This sequence comes from Carlito syrichta, assembly GCF_000164805.1. NCBI lineage: Eukaryota > Metazoa > Chordata > Mammalia > Primates > Tarsiidae > Carlito > Carlito syrichta. The sequence goes on along the minus strand of NW_007248697.1, from coordinate 1,453,071 downwards.
ATGGTGGCCATTTTTACTGGGGTTAGGTGGTATCTCAGTGTGGTTTTGATTTGCGTTTCTCTGATGATGAAGGAGGCTGAGCACTTTTTCATGTGTCTGTTGGCTGCCCATGTATCTTCTTTTAAGAAGTGTCTATTGGTGCCCTTTGCCACTTTTTCATGGGGCTGTTTGTTTTTTTCCTTTCGGTGCATTTGAGTTTCTTGTAACTCCTAGATGTTAGACCTTTGTCAGATATACAGTTGGCAAATATTCTTTCCCATTCTGTGGGCTGTCTCCCTGCTCTCTTGTTGGTTTCTTTTGCTTTACATAAGCTCGTCTGTTTGATGAGGTCCCACTTGTTTATCTTATTTCTTATGGTATGGGCACTTTAGAACTGCTTTCATGGCATCCAGAGGTTTTAGTAAGATGTCTCTTCATTTCCATTTGTTTCCAGGAATCTTTTAATTTCTGCTTTGATTTCAGTGTTGACCCAGTAATTGTTCAGCGTCATGCTGTTTAGTGTCCATGTCTTTGTGAGCTTTGGGAACATTTTGTTGGTGTTAGTATTTATTTTTATTCCACTGTGGGCTGAGAAGGTACATGGCAATATGTCAACCTTATGGAATTTGTTTATGCTTGATTTATGGCCAAGGACGTGACTGATCTTGGAGTACGTTCCATGTGGTGATGAATAGAATGTATATTCTGTGTTGTTGGGTGGAATAATCTGTAGGTATTTATTAAGTCCATTTGGTCGATTATCAAGTGTAGGTCCTGGATCGCCTTGTGATTTTTTTGTCTCGATGATCTATCTAGGGCAGTTAGTGGGGTATTCAAGTCACCTGCTATAATAGTGTTAGAGTCAATATCTTTTTTTAGTTTACTTAGTAGTTGTTTTATAAATGCTGGTGCCCCTGTGTTGGGTGCATATATGTTTATGTTGGATATTTCTTGTTGATGGATTGAACTTTTTATCATTATGTAGTATCCTTTTATATCTTTTAAAATTTTTGATAGCTTAAAGGAGTTGTTTTGTCTGATATTAAATTGTGCCTCCTGCATTCTTTTGTGATTCATTTGCCTGGAAACTCATTTTCCATCCTTTAACTTTGAGTCTGTGTGCATCCCTTGTGGTGAGATGAGTTTCCTGGATGCAGCACATAATTGGGTCATGGTTTCTTATCCAGTTTGCCATTCTGTGTCTTTTCAGTGGTGCATTTAGTCCATTCACCTTCAAGCTGATTTTTGAAATGTGATTGTTTCTCCCTGTCATGAGGTTCTTGTAAAATTTTTTCTTTGCTTGTTTTCTTTTGGCACTGGAGTTGATGTATGTGTATCTTTTCAAGTTTCTTGTTGTACTGTATTCTCTGTTGATTCTGTGTTCTGCGGTTCTCTTGGGAAGTGTGTGGTCATTCTTTTTTTTTCTTTCTTCTATGCTTAATACCTTTTTTAAGCATCTCCTGTAGAGCTGGTCTGAAAGCTGCATAATCTCTTAGGGATTGGATGTCTGGGAAGGATTTTAATTCTCCATCACTGATGAAGCTGTGCTTGATTGGGTAGGAAATTCTTGGTTGAAATCGTTACCTTTGAGGACTTTAAATACTGGACTCCAGTCCCTTCTTGCTTACAGTGTTTCTGCTAGTAGGTCTGCTGCTATTCCATTGGTTTTCCCCGGTAGGTAGTCTGACCTTTCTCTCTTGCTGTCTTTAGGAGTTTTTCTTTTGTGCCTACTTTGTGTAGGCAAGTTACTGTGTGTCTAGGGGTTGTTCTTCTCATTTGAATACTTGTAGGTGTTCTCTGTATCTCTTGACTGGTCATATCTCTGGTGAAATGGGGAAAGTTTTCTTGGATTACCTCCTGGAATACAATATTGCTCCAAGTTGTTCTCCATTTCCCTTTCTTCTTCTGGGATACCAGTCAGGTGTGGGTTTGGCCTCTTGATATAACTGCACATCTTTTGTTTGTTTTGTTCTTTCTTTCTGAGTCTTCTTTCTGTGTTTTTTACAGATCTAGTTAATTCCATGTTCTGGTGTTCAAGTTCTGAGATTCTTTCTTCAGCTAGATTAATTCTGCTTTCCATGCTTGTCATCTTGTAATTTATTTCCTGGGTGAAATTTTTATGGCCACAATTTCTGTTACAAGTTCTATCATTGTTGCATCTTGTCTTTCTTGAGTCTTATCCACTCTTTCCATCCATTCCCTAATCCCTGTCGTATTCTGGGTCCAGTCTTTGGTGACTTCCATTGTTTGAACTCCAAAGTCTGATTTTTCAGGAGTTTGCTCTTTGTTACATTTGAAATTGCCTGTGATTTCCCTTTGGTTTTTCCTCATTTGTGACAGATCTCTTGTTTTTCTCTTTAGTTTTGTTATTCGGTGTCAGTGGGAGAGGCTTTCCTTTCTGATGTTTGCTCAGCCCTCTATTCTTACCCGATCTGGGCTCTGGATTTGTTCTATTTTGAAACAGGACTGTAGTGGGAAACTTTGCTGTCTCTTGTGGTTTTTGAAAGTCAAATAAGATAGAGGATGGGGCGCTAGGATTCAGAAACTACTTGCAAATTACAATGTTCACTGATTGTAGTGTTCCCTGAGACCCACTCCCCACCACTCTATATGACAGTGCAATGGGTACTTGTGTGTACCCCCTGAGTCCAAGATACAGAATCAGCAGTGAGGATAACAGAGAAAAATAGAACAAAATAAGATGGACAAGAATTTTTTAAAAAACAGAACAATGAAAGCAGAAACCAAAGCAAAACACAGTTGAACACACACACACACACACACACACACACCCCAAAACAAACTGGAATAGCAAAAAAGTTAAACAAAACAAACAACAACAACAAAAAACCTAGGAAAACTAAACACACGCACACGTGCGCATACACACACACATGCCTAGCCCAGAATGAATGGAGGAAAAAAAGAGAAAGACTGGGAGAAAAAAAAGGAATTCAGATTGAACCCTCACACATATATTCACGCACACGTTATGCAGAAAAATAAATAAGAGAAGAACAAAAGAGCAAAAACAAACCAACAGCAATCAAAATACTGAAAGATGAACACTCAGTCATTCACATACACACATAAACAGGAAACAAAAATCAAAAGGAAAAAGAAAAGAAAAAAAGGGAGGATGCAGATCAAACCCTCACATACACATTCATGCACAAAGGAAAAGTACTTTAATAGATGAATTAACAAGCAAACAGGCAAAATACTTAAAAGAATAAAAAGAAATTTTAAAATTAAAAGAAAGAAAGAAAGGAAAAACCCTGTCCTCTTGTGGCATGTTCTGTAATTTGTCCTTTTGTCTGTTCTGCTGTTTCCTGCAGAGCTACCACCTCTTCCACTCTGTCCCGTGTCCAGAGCAGGAAAGGAGGAGGGGCATAGGGGCGGGTGGGGCTGCAGTCCTCCTTTCAGGGAGATCCCCTCCAGTGGGGAGTTGTGGGAATGTCTCTTTCCCAGGTATGTACCCTCGGTGAGTGCCCCACCCAGGCCTAACCTGGAATGGAGTTCTATTGCAACTGACACCTGGGTTGTCCCTCTTTGTCATGGCCCAACTGTGGGTCTGACATTCAGAGCATTGCTGGGGAGGAGGGGGTTTGAGTCTGCCCCAAATCACCACTCATCTCTTTGGAGTTCTAATTGTCCTTTTCTGGCCACACCCTTTGTCCTGCAGCTGGATCAGGGTAGTGGGTGGGTGTCTGAAACTCAGTACTTGTCAGGTCCCTCTGCAGTTTGTGCTTTCAGGATATTCCCTCTGGGTCTCCATCAGCCCCTGAGTAGTTGATCTGCCAGTCACAGAGATCAGGTCTGTTGCTCTGTGGTGAGCAAGTCAGAGTACTTTCCTGCTCTGGTGGGGTGCCTCTTTTGTCTTCTCCGGTGGGACTCTGCCTCTGGGCTCCCTCTGCAACCCTTACTGCCAGAGTCCGACCAGGTGCTGCAGTGGTGAGGCAAAGCCTGGAACCGGTAGTCTCATGTTAATTTTTTTAAAATCAGTGGGCCAATTTCTGCAAAATATAGGTGCTGACTTTTAATTGGGATTACACTGAATGTATAGAACAAGTTGGAGATAATTGACATCTTTATAATATGCAGATGATATTAGTTACTTGATATATGTCTTTCTATATAGGTCATCTTTTATTTCTCCTGGTAATAATTTATGCTTTTCAGTGTGGAATTGTTGCACATCTTTCATAAGATTTATTTCTAGGTATTTGATGTTTTTTGAAGCTGGCGTAAATATCACTTTTGAAAGTTAACTATGAGCGTAATACTGATATTCAGAGAAGATAGTTGATTTCCTGCATAGGACTTTATTCATAGCCTTGCCAAATTCACTTACTAATTATAATAATTTGTATATTTTAGTAGATTTTGTGTGAGCACAATTTCATTATTTGCAAATGCTGATAGTTTTACTTCTTTTTCAATTTGCATACCTTTTACTGGTTTTTCTACTTTACTGTAATGACTACAGTCTCCAGTACAGTGTTGAATGGGAATGTGACAGTAGGCATCCTTGTCTTGTTCCTAATGGCAAGGGAAAGTTTTAAATATTTTGCCACAATTGTGATATATGTCATAGGTCTTTTTGTTTGGTTTTGTTTTCTTATAAATATTCTTTATCAGACTAAGTACATTCCCTTCCTTGTACTATTTTGTTAAAAGTTTTCATCCTAAATAGGCACAGAATTTTGTCATATACTTTTTATTCATTTATTATAATTGTCATATATTTTCTCCTTTTTGTGCCACTATGGTGATTGAAGGAATTGTTTTAATATTGAGCTATAAAGAGGTGATTATTAAACTAGATAGTGACTCAGCAGCCTGCTGTCTAGCAGTGTCTTTGGTACATAGGTGGTTGTTTTCATTAGCTACCTGGTACTTCAATTAATATATCATATGGGGACACATACTTTCTTTCACCCAAATAAGTGCTATTCTGTTGACCACTATTCTATAACATGGCATAGGCCACTATGCGATACTCTGTGTAGAATGTAAAGATATATAAGAATCAGTCTCAGTCCCAATGAGGTATAATCTAATATTAGTAAGATCATACCTCTTCTTAGAGAATTATAATATTACTATAAAGCAATGTTGGGTAATACTTGAGTAAGGAACTAACTAGCCTGTATGCTTCCACAAAGACGTAAATGAATATTCAGACTTCCAATCCCAAGGAATTGCACAGAGTTGAAACAGACAGACTTGTTTGAGAAACATTAAATTATCTAGAGTAAAGTAAGAGAATGATAGTAGTTAAAGATAAGACTGCAAAATAGGGTTTAAATTCAGTCAAGGAGGATCTTGAATGCCTAGCTAAAGATTAGACCTGGTTCTGTAGGCAACTCAATTTGACAGATAAGGAAATATATCTTGAGAGGTCATGACCTGCCTTTGGTGATAGTCAATCAGAACTGGAAGCTCGTAATACAAAGACTGTAATCTTCTTGATCTTTAATGAAATTTTCTACCCTCTCCAAACCAGTTTATATGACTAATTACTATACTGGTATTACTTTATATTCATGAAAATGGTTTGTTTCTTGTCTACGTTTAATTATATTCTTCTATGTCTAATTATATTTCTCAGTTGTAAAGCTAGATTGATGAAGAGTGGAAAAAACAATTATTCTGTAGCCATGACAGATATAATAGGCATTCATGTTATATGATACTAAATGTTAAAACGGGGTCACAGGGCGTGGAGAAAAGGAAACAAGCAATATAGTACCACTGGGTGATAAATGTGAGGGGAAACATCTTACAGAGGGTACTAGCCAAGATATTTATCATTTAGTGCTGAAATCCTGATGACATGATAACAAGGTTTTTCTGTAATAGCCATGATACCTGAATCCCGAGAATCTCTTCATGATGTCTTTATCCTATGAGCCCAAAGCTTTCTTAAACAATAAGCAAATTGCCTCAAGTTTCACTTGAAATGATAAAAATATCTTTACCATATCCTTGTTTGGAGCAGCTTTTATTATCTTAATATTGATAACAAATAATTTGATTCTGTGTATTTAGCATATATTCAGGCACCACAGTCAGACTTATAGGTGAGTTCAAAGGAGGAACAAGTACCAAGTGGATGAGAAGCTCATCAGTAGTTTTGTTATTTTTATGTAGCATAATGCCTTTGGGGTAGTAAATGATGTCTTGGAGGAAACGTTAATTGTACATAACAATTGTCAATAAATAATTGTAAAATTAATGAATTAATGAAAAATGTGAGTGAATTATTACTATCATTTCAAAGTAATCCTGGAAGAAAGACATTATTTCTTTCTTCACTTATTTTTAGAAATCACAATGTTGTAATAGGTTTACATTTTCAAAAAGCATAGTTATTTCTGTGATCCATTTTAGTAATAAAAATGCTTATGTTTTGTGACATGATCTAAACTTCATAAGCTGAGTTTAACTAAAAATGAAAAAGTTAACTTTGGTTTCAGAGGAAGCTCTACTTCCTTTTAGTCCCTACTTTAGACGTTTATGGACTACATTTCAAGTTTGAACTTTTACTGCAGACAAATGAGTAATCATTCTGGTGTCAACAAGGCAACTGTGGCACATGGTTTTCTCATGCCACCTGTCCTTCTGTAACCTTGAACCAGCCTGTACTGATCCCTAATTCAGTTGCTTTGCCCTCTGTCCTTACATACATTAATACTGGCAGGATATACATATGACTGTACACCAGTCATACATAGCAGTACCTTACAGATTTGGGGGGATTTGAATTGTGTAAGAATTCATAGAAGAGAAATTTAGACATAGGCTTTAGAGGAAGAAAATCATCAACACTGCCCATGGAGGAAGACTCTTGGCACTGAGTGAATTCAGTGAGGAAGGGCAGGTGACTTGGCAGAGTTTTTAAAAGCAGATCTGAGAATAGAAGGAATTATATTGTCTAAAGCCAGAAAATAAAATAATGTCAGCCAAGAACAAGTTGTGCCTGGTCAGTGTCTTAGCTACAAGTAGCATTATTTTAGGGGGAGACTGAGAAGAAAAGCAGTGAGAGCCATTGAGGGTGAAAGGGTCAGGGCACAGTCAAGAGATGTGGCTAGGCCTCGTCCTCCTGCAGGCATCTTCACAGCCCAGGGACAACAGCCAACAAATGGAATCTGTTTTACATAACTGCACATGAAAAATCGCCAAAATTATTCATGAAATTTGACCTTGAGGACCAGACTAATAAAATTTCTGTTGGTACTTTTAAAGGCAAATAGCAAAGAGAATTTCAGGAAAAAATACAAACTTGTATATGTGTGCTTAGCCATATTTTTATAGTCTGAGGTAAATGAATAATTTCTTCTGTGTTTGGGATAGTGATGAAAAAGCCAAGCAGATACTATTGGCATTTGGCTGGCTGGCCACATGAGAGTCAATCTGAAAAGGTGAATCTAGTACAGAGGCCTGGGTGATTTCTAGAACTAAGATGAAGAGAAGAAAGAGATTCTCTACCAAGGCCCAGTCACACCCTTACTAATGAACACAGCATGCAGAGCACAGTGACTGGGACAGCAAAGGAAGGGTCAGAAAACAGGAAGAAACACATGAACATTATGAATATTAATTTTAAGATGCTGTTATAATATTCATACTCATTACCAAGTCATTTCTTTTACTTCATACCTTATTTTGGAAATGTTTTATCTTTGGTATGTGCCTAATACAATAAAATATTTTTCAGTGCTCTTTCATACTGAATGGTCAGGGACTGTATCCATTTAACTGGTTTTGTATAAGGCTCACTAGAGTGCCATGCACAGCGGAAGGTGGATCTTAATAAATAACATTTAGCACCTCTGGTTTACATTGCTTTCATTTTCTTGTAATATTTTATGTAATTTTCCACAGAGATTCACAGTAAATGTGACGGTGTTTTGTATAATTATATCAATAGGCCAGATTTTTAATTAAAATGTGTATTTTCTAAATATATACTGTTTTAAAGTATATCTAGAAGTAATAGAATTATAAAGTCTGTGATATAATTTGAAGTTGAATGCTGTCAGTTTGGAAATTTTAAGCCATGATGATTCTATAATAGCATTTTCATCTGTCATTTACTCTAGATTTTTAATAGCACTTGTAATAATTGTGTGACTGTGTGTCAACAAATACTTATGCTGTGTTTGCAATACCTATTGATCTTGCTTCTACTTCGAATCCTCCCCTACATGATGGATGACTTGGAACAATATTTCTGTTTTATTAACAGAATTTTTATCCATGCATTTGTGATTAAGAAGCAAGTCTTTTTGCCCCCCAAATATTTCTACTACATGGTCTGAATTCTTTCAAAATGCTTTATTTCTTTCTGCTTAATGTCACTTTCAGCTATGAGTTAACAAGTGGAAGTTTTTTGTATGTTAAATAATAAATCACTCTAAAATTTTTCTTTTTAATTCCAAATATTTAGAATGACTCACCATTAAATAATTTTAGGATAATCTAACATTAGAACTACATAACTGAGAAACCTATGAGATAATGCTAAGTGAGATAAGAACTAAGAATGTACAAAATGAAAATTAATAGTTATTTCCCAAAGTATATTTTTAAGAGCTGAGTTTCTTGGTTATCTATATTAAACAATTATTTTGTAACAGTGATTAACCATCAAGGCACATAAACCCAAATTTCATTTGATCATTTTATTTTCTAAGCCTGTGCTTTAAAATATATTGAGTTTTTTATGATTGTTGATAAATGTAGCTGCTCTAAACTTATAGCAGAAGATCAATGTTTTAAAAATTGAAACAGTATAGGTTTGTATTGATTAATGTAGCTAAATCAAAACGAGAGGTTTTGTAACAGCTTTCTTAGACAGGCTACTCCCCTGTAATGGCAACCTATCAATTTTAGCTTTCCACTGATAAATCAGCTTGAAAATTGGATGTCAAAATTTTTTTCACTGAAGTAGTGATTTTTTTCTTGCCCTTTAGCCTTTTCTGATATATTAGATTGGTTTATAAGACTAAGCTCTGTCTTATAGAAAGCAGTTGTCAATTTGACATTTGGATAGATCCTCAATGTTTATAACAAATATTTTTATTCCTGTGTATAAAATACACAAATGTATAATCCTTTATGTGTTACCTCTCCGCCTAGAAGGATTGTTTAATCTTGAGAAAAATTCAATAGCATGTTATGAAATTGTAGATGTTCTATTTATATACCGTGCAAGTCCAAAGGTCAGATCCTCAACTTGAAGATGAAGGCACACATTTCACCAAGTATTTTAGTTTTCGCTGAGTAACAACGTTGTTTTTTGTTTGTTTTGTTTTTTGTTTGTTTTGTTTTTTGTTTTGTTTTGTTTTCTTGAGAAGCATTAAATAATGGCAACTCTTCTGTGTTGTTATGTGGTCAGTAATAACTTGAAATGCTTTATTGCCAAAAAAGAAAAAAAAAACCTGACAACACTTTCTTATTTATCAGGAGCCAGTATTGAGGAGTTGAAATAACACTAGAAAAGATTTGATCAACAGCATGGAAAAACAGGCTTAATTTGAATTTAATGCTATAGTCTTCAGTGACAGCTGACAGTACTATACCTTCGTGCCTATATAGCCGACTTTAAGTTAGCCTGAGAAGGTATTGATTGTGAAGTTTCTATTGTATAATTACTTTTGCTGGGAAAAAAATGCATGGTGTATTGATCTAGATGGGAGTCTTTGAGTAGCAGTTTCCCTTGGCTAACAGTGAGTGTCATCTTTCAGCCATGATAAATGGTAACTCTCTGGCTCGGCATAATTACTTTGTGATGAAATGAACCTCCTATCCCCTTCTCCTTTTCCCAGCAAGGAGATATAGTAATCATCTTTATCTGAAAGCTGTGATTTACTGAACTAATCATCCTCTTAATAGAGGAAAATCTTTCCCCCCCAGAGTACGTCCAGTTTTTGCTAACTGAAAGAGAAATGCATTATGAATGATAGAATCTTTTAAAATTTCAGAATCCGCAAGTATATATTTTTTCCTCAACTATCAATTATTCCTGACCTATACTTTTACCCATCTGTCCATCTCTAATCTACTAGGTAACCTTTGATCTTACATTGAATATAAATTAAAAGAGAGAAGAAAAAGATGGTCAAATCTTATACACTCATTTTGACAATAGGATAAATCATTATATAAATAAATGTTAATTTTTTTTAATTTACTACATTTGACAAATATAGAAATTTACTGTAGTTAAAACATGTCTTGCAAAGCCTTCTCCAGGCATAACACTTTTTAAATACAATTTTGAGTATTAAACAACATTTATTTTTTAGACTCTTATCTCCATTAAGAGGCAGATAAGATACTTTGAATGTGGAAATCGTACATTCCCTACCAATTCTAAAAAACTAAGATGATTTGTATTATTTGTTAGTTTTTTGACAAAGATGTTTAATGTGTTATCAATTTTTCATTAAGCCTATGTCATATTTTGCTGAAAATAGATCTGTATTTACTCGCCAGTACTTTAATATTTCCCCTGGGTAATGACTTTTAGTTAAGTAATGTTGTTTAAAGAATATCTGGCAGTCATTTCAGATCATTTTAAGACCGCTGTTAAGGGTTTGGATAAAGGTCATTTTCAATGATTGTGCTTAGTTAAATAAATGTGAAAGGTTTCACAAAGGGAATCTTGCTTTTCAGTGTGCTGTCATAAATTTCCTCTTAGCACATCTGGGAATACCAAGTAAAATGTAGTTGTTTCTGCCTTGAAGGCATTGTATTTTATATTTTCCTTCTCTTTGTTTATTTTCTCCTCATAATTCTGTTTATTCCCACAACTGAGCACAAAGATTTCATTTTGTCATAAATTAGATCCTCTACATTTGACAGTTTGTAGAAATAGCTACACATAAAACATTTTTCCTAACATTTATTTAGAAAGATTTTTTTTTTTGCTAAGACTTAATAAAAAGTATTAGTTTTTATATTGGTGTGTGTGTTTTAAAACACTTTGTCCTTGAATATAACCCTGGTTCACAGTTTGCGCCTACTCTGGCCACAGCTGGCCTCTTGCTGTTCACAGCTGAAAAGTGAAATCAATGCTTGGTTTAACAAAATGCAGATGAAAGCCATTCTGATCATACATGGTCATTTCCCGTAATTTTATCAGCCAGTAGTTACTTATATAATCACTGACAAACATTGTTTATTCAAGTAAATACACCCCAACTTCTGTGTTGAGATGTGCTGTCTTCTAGGAAAATAATACTTCCTTAAAACCATAAGCATAGTGAATAGCCAATCATTAGACAGTTTTCTAAAATAACTGTCGCTTTTGTTCCTCTAAGGGAATATTGCATCTCTAATCAAATCATTTTATCTTATAAATTCTAGAAATGTGTACCCTAAGCAAGGATGTTCCTTTATTCTTATTGTTAACACGGTTTAAAATTCTGAAACAAAAAAAAATTCTAAAATACCTCAATCCAAATTATCATGGATCTGGTATTTTCTTAAATATTTATTTGAACAAGATCGGATGGAAAGCTGTGTTGTAGCAGGATGCTTCCGAGGCCACAGAGCTACAATGAGTTTGATGGAAAACAGCTTTTCTCCTTCCTATTTGAAATGGCCCCTACTTTGATTACAAGCATTTATTATAATTATCAAGAGATTAGGCTGCTGTTATAGAAGCCTTGTAATGGAACCATTTAAAAGGAATATAATGGTAGTTTATTGGATTCTGCAAAAGAAAAAGAGCACAGATAAAGTGGTCCTTTCTTTAAAAAATGGTTCAACTGCTAGCTGAGTAAACTAATTTAATTATTCTATCTTAGTTTGTTCACTTTAGTAGTTTTATGGCTAAGGGTACAATTTTTTCTAAAATATAATCTTTCCTCTTATCATTTCTATGGTTTATGCCTTTGTAGGATATGTGTGTGTGTCTACACAAATACACACATACACACACACACACACAAATAAGTAGCACTCAATATTCTGATATGTAGTCTGTTTTAGAATTTATATTCATACAATATTTTCTCTAAATTATTGAGTACTAATTTATATTTTGATTTTTAAATTTATTGGCATGTTGAATGAGTCCATTTATCACGTCTAATTCATGTGTACTTATTCTCTAGGTGCAATAAAACAATACCAATGAAATATATACCCAGGAAGTGACAGACTTAAGACCTGTTCAGTGCTAGTGTCTTTTCTGTAAAAATTAATGCAGTTTGACACTCGGGGCTGATATATTTTGGATCTTTTAATAATTCTTTAAAGATGAAAATATGGACCTGAGCACATTTTTTCTCCTGAGACTTTAATCCCTCTGTCGTGAGACACAAGAAAAATTTAGAAAGAACCTAAATTCAGTAAAGTGGATTTTCTAGTTCTTTCCCAGATGAGAAACTAGTGGAATTGCAGTGCTTGCTAAAATACTAGAATAAACAATTAGAGGATCGATCCTTGCAGAGAGAAGGAGCTCACACACTAAATGTTATCTGCCAGAGGTGCCAGGGGTAGGTAGAAGGCTCTAGCTCAGACAAACAAAATCTTATGAAGTGAGGGACTGGGGTAGAGGGTGGTCGTGCTGTTTTAGAGAGTTTAAACTTCCTGAAAACAAAACCACCTAAGTAGGTACCTTGCACTAATGAGATATCTTGAGCTTCATAGATCTTCAAGAATATCTTTTGGAAAGTTGTTTTGTTTTATCCAAGTAGCAAAAGAAGCACCACTGTTTGAATCCTAGATTGCATATTTCTTTGAAGAATTTCAGATGGTGTTATCTCTAATTTTTAAGGCTCATGTTGCCAAAGTTCATAGTTTTGTGAATATTGTAGCTATACAAAAGTGTCTAATTGAATAGGAGTAATGGTTTTATTCCTTAATATTTACTCAAAAATACTTAAATCGGTTGTCATATGCCTTACATACAGTTTAAAGTTTTGTAGAAATAATAACTCAGTGCAAGGCCTTTTATTCTTCATTACTGAATTTCATGCTGTATGTATAGAGGAATTTGAAATTGTAGTAATATGTCTGTCAGCATAGATAAAAAGGAAGTTATCTGAAAGGGTGAGACATAATTCAGAAAGAAAGACAGCAATGAGGATAGTTAAAAATGTACAAATGTGTTGTACATTCTACAACTTTACCCTGCTTTGGTATTTAGTTCCATATTAATGTAACACTAAGCTTTGCTTAAAAGGCTATTATGCATGTATGTATATTAATCATTTTAAAAACTGTATGTAGCTAAATAAGAATTGTAGGTGCTTAGGGTGTATGTAGATAAATAAGAATTGTGGAAACATGGAAAATGAAAGGATTTCATAAGGGAAATTTTTATTCTTCCCATGATTATTTTAAGAACTATACTTAAAATATCTCTAAAAGTAAAATTAAAAAATTTATATATATTAATTAAAGACTGTTTCTGCTGCTGACTGTCAAAGTAGGTCATCAGGAAGTTATTTCTTATTTCTTACCAAATCCTCTTCAGATATAATTAAATATGTTAAATTTTCAAATTTGTTTTCTGTACAACTGAATTAAGTTTTTTTTAGATCTCAAATGTAAGCGGTATCACACATATAATGCTGTTTTCATTTATATGAATCTGGTAAGTAGTGGTTGTGGAGTCTGCATGTAGGAGACACTTAGGAACAACAGCCGTTTGCAGTAGGAGGCATCACAAGCACATTGTTTCTCTTTGAATTATTTTACAAATCAAGAAAAATAAACATTTCTACAAATACCATCATGTGTACTTTGTAGGCCATATTATTCCATCGTTTTATTTGGAAGAACTCAGGGAGACTGGTAAAATTATTATTTCATCACTTATGAAAATGAAAGCACAAAAAAATTATGCTTACTCACCAAGACTATAATAAGGAAACTGAGTCATATTATTGAAAAAATAAAATAAGGAAACTTAGCATTTATTTAAGCACTTAGACCCAAAAAGGAATGAGTTTCACTTTTAGAAATCGTTACAGGTCTATTATGCCCGCCCCCCCTTTTTTTTGCTTCTTTTGCATAGCATAATTTTTTAAATTTTTTTTTTAAAGATGTAGAGTACAATTCAGTGTTAGGTATAAAAATGGTCATGGTACAGGTAAAGTTTGGGCCTCATTCGGTCCCCATGTCACCTGGTTTGAGATCAGGTACCCTTAGTGATGAAGTGTGCCCTTCCTCACACCCACACCCCGCTCCCTCCCCTGACAGTTTCCCACTATTGCCAATCCCTTTCTTTGTTTATTTTATTTTATTTTATTTTATTTGAGTTGGAGTCTCACTCCGTCACCCAGGCTGGAGTGAGGCTGGAGTGCAAGGGCATGCTCCCCCACCCCAGCCTTGACTTGCTGGGCTCCGGTGATCCTTCCACCTCAGCCTTCCAAGGAGCTGGAACAAGGCGAGCACTACCATACCTCGCTTATTTTTTGATTATTATTATTTTTTAATTGTAGGGAGAAGTCTTGCCAAGTTGCCCAGGCTGTTCTCAAACTGCGAGCTCAGGCGATCCACTCGCCTCGGCCTCCCAAAATGCTGGGATTACAGGCTTAGCCACTGCGCCCAGCCCAATCTCTTGTTATAGTTTTTTGATAATTGTTCAGGCTCCGCTTATGAATGAGAACATGAGGTACTCAGTTCTTTATTTCTGTGATAGAACACTGAGTATTACAGACTCTAAATCCATCCAAAGTTCATAATTTTGTCCTTTTTTATGACTGCATAATATTCCATCAGGCATATGTATCACTTTTTTTTAATCCAGTCCTCTTTTGATGGGCTGCACGGTTGGTTCCATGTTTTTGCTATTGTGAATAGTGCTGCAAATAAACAAGTATCTTTTTTGTAGAATGATTTGAGTTCCTCCAGGTATATTCCCAGAAAGGGTATTGTTGGATCATATGGGAGGTCAATTTTTAGATCTTTTAGGAATCTCCACACTGTTTTCCACAGAAGTTGTACTAATTTACACTCCCACCAGCAGAGTAAAAGTGTTCCCTCTTCCCCACATCCTCTCCAGCATCTGTTGTTTTTTGTTAGTGATGATGGCCATCCTGGCTGGAGTTAGGTGGTATCTTAGTGTGGTTTTAATTTGCATTTCTTTGACGACTAGGGAAGCTGAGCATTTTTTCATGTTTCTGTTGGCCACTCGTATGTCTTCTTTTAAGAAGTGTCTATTTATCTCTTTTGTCTACTTTTTAGTAGGGCTGCTTGTTCTTTTCTTTTCAGTATGTTTGAGTTCCTTGTAGAGCCTAGATGTTAGGCCTTTTCAGATATATAGTTGGCAAATATGTTTTCCCTGTATGTGGGCTGTCCTCTTTTAAAAGCTCTGAAAAATGTAAATTTTTTCATATGTTTATAAAAATCATTTGGTAACAAAACCTGACTTAAGTCAACATGTAGTTAATTGTTGCCTTTATGTCATTTAGTGTGAATATTTATAAATATCTATGCAGAAATATTGATTTATTTATTTATGGAGTACTAGCCCAAATACTACTGTGAGTAATGCATAATACGAAGTAATTGCACCACACTAATTTTCTAACATCCAAGAAATGATGGTGTGCAAAAAACACCCAATCCTAAGGGTCTTGGGGAAGAACCTTGCTAACAGTACACACGGCAGATCAAAGTTGCCACAAGACCTGGAGAGATCAGAAGAGAAAACTTAAAGCCATGTCTTTGGATAAATGGTACTTTCTTTGCCCTAAACAATTTCAAATTAAGAATGGTGATCGGGCAACCCTTTGGGTCCCCTCCCGCCATGGGAGCTTTTCTGTCCTCAATAAATCCTGCTTTCTCAAAAAAAAAAGAATGATGATCATGGTCAGACCAAAGATACTTTGAAGTTCAGAAGTTGAAGACCTGGTAGGCTCAGAAGCATTTAAAAGGGAAGTCCAAGTAGGTACATTGTGGTAGTTAATGCTCTTCTGGGTCACAGTTGAATATTCCATGAGGAATTGCAGTAGTTGTGTCAGTGACTTTCTAGGGATAGCCCTTTGGAGCCCCATGCAGTAATTATAATCCACATTCTTTCTGAGAAGCTACTTCTTTACAGCCTCATTAGATTACCATTCCTATATGACTGACTGCTTTTAAGTTGTACTTAATCAGTTAACTTAATTATTTGTCCAGTTATCCTAAGGTGAAAGATAGCAAGTGCGATAGATTACTGGGCCCTGTACAGTACCTCTGACAGATAACCTCGAGCAGCAGTGGAAGCTTCCTCTCAAAACACATTTTAGCACATTAAAAAAAAAAGATTCTGAAGATTCCCCTGGTCTCCTATTAAATGTAAAACTGCTGGGTTCCCACTGGAGCTGTGCTTTCATGCCAGCTGAAACAAATTATAAGAAGTGCAAGACTCCAAAAATTAGGATAATTATATGTCACAAGAAGATAAATAGTAAATGATAGCTTTCATTGCCAGACCTTTAAATTACTATCCTTTAGTATGCCTTTTAAAGGTTTTTGGGATTTTTGTTTGTTTGTTTGGGTTTTTTTGGTAAAAGAATACAAAACATTATTTGAAACATTTATTTCAGGAAATTTTCTGATCATTGTACTGAGATCATTTAAATGTAGAGGGCCTTTTTATTTATTCAGCTTCAAGCATTTGTGGAAAATTCAGGTACCTCTAAAGCATTCTTTTTCTTATTTGAAATACATCTATATATAGATAGTAGTAATGATATCCTAATCTGCAGCTATGAAGTAGCTAAAACACTGTGACAATTAGGAGTATAATGTCAGTTTCTGTTTTTTCCAAGTTAAGAGAAAGAGATATGAAATACCTTGTCTGTCCTTGAATGCTGCCTTCCTTCCATCTAGATTTGTTTTTTATTAGAGCAATCCTAGGTTCAAGTTATGCATCTAATTAGAGAGGTTTCCAATTGGCTTATTTTCCTTTCGGATATTCGTTAAATGGTAGAACTATCACTTTTGCTGCTGGGAGTGTCATCCTAGAAACCAGGAGCCCATTCTGGGTATTCTGTTATAATGTGCAGCATATCAAGATAACTAAAGCTTACCTTCCTTTTTGATCTAGTTTATATCATTAAACCTAGGCAGAGGTAATAACTACAGTGAAATAATGCATCTCTCTTTTACCAAAAAAAAAAAAAAAAGCAGAGACTATTTATTTAGCTTATGTATACCTCTTTTTGTGGCCAAATCCAGGATGAATTGAATCCAGAAAATGTCTTAGCTTGTTTTCTCTTTTGCTTCCCACCCCCAATGGACGGGTCTATCTCTACCACACAAGGGGACATTTCGGCCGAACACTATACAGATCTGGAAGCATTACTTCTGGGCGCATTTACAAGTACTTATTTGCCTTAGAAGAAAAGGATTATCTTCTTGGGACACAAGGGAGAACATAACCCTCTCCTTCCTTTCTCTCTCCTCCCCTTGCTTCTGCCATTCTTCCTTCCTTCCATTTGATATTTCAGTAGAGCTTAAAGCATGCATGTGCTCAGTGATAAGAATGCAAGTGTCACAGTAAAGCTGTCCTGCTTAAAAAACTTTGAGATTCTTTTAGTTGTTACTGTCAAGATTTTCCAAATCAATTGAAGAAAAGGTCCAAATATATTTTACCAACAAATTGAAAAAATTAATAATAAGTTTATTTTTCTTACTACACAAGCAAAAACCCAAATTAACCAAACTCACTATAAAAACATTTTTTAATTCTAGATTTTGAAATCTCCACATATGTATACACGTAAACACAAACCATGAACTCAGTTTTAAATTTCCAAGCATCTCTAAGCTAGAGAGTTCCATATCTCTTTGCTAGATTATTATGCTAGCTAAATTAGCCTATCCTCTGCCAGCTAATACTTTGTGATTTCTTCTCTTACCTTTATTATTTTCTTTCTACTCTTACTAGGTTTTCCCTAAGTTTCTGAAGGGCAAGCTTAGGCTCTTGGGTTTTGGATCTTTCTTATTTTCTGAAAATTTAAAGACTTATTTCAGCTATAGATTTCCTCTACATGTTACCTTAGCTGTATCCTACAGTTTCATCTGATGTACTTTCATTATCAAGTTTGAAATAGTTCTTATATCTTTTACTTCTTTTACAGCCATATATCATTTATAAGTATATTGTTTAATTTCCAGATATTTGGGGTGTTCATAGGAATCTTGATATTGATTTTTACTTCAATTCCATTGTAGTCAGAGAACATACTCTTATTATTTTAGTTATTTTAAATTTGAACATTGTTTATGACACAGTATGTATGGCATATCTTGGTGAACGTACTATAAACCTGAAAATAACGTGCATTTTTCAGTCATTGAGCATCGTGTTCTGTGAATTAGGTCAACATGGTTGATAGTATGGTTCAGATTATCTATGTCTTTACTAATTTTGTTGTCTATTCATTCTATCTATTAAAAGAGAGGTGTTAAAATCTCCTAATATGACTGTAGGATTAGCTGTTTCTTCCTTTGATTATGTCAATCTCGCTTCATATATTTGAAACTCTGATATTTGTAAAAATTATGTCATCTTCAAAAACTGACTCCTTTGTCACTATTAAATATCCATTTTTATTTCTGGGAATAGTCCTTGGTTTAAAGTTAACTTTGTTTGATGATATTAAATAATATAGTCATTCTAGCTTCTTATACTTATTATTTATCTATTTTTTCATTCATTTTTAACCCATCTGTGTCTTTATATTTTTTTAGTACATTTCATGTACACATAACATACAGTTGAGTATTCCTTTTTCCTTTTTGTTTTTTTTTTTTTTGAGACAATGTCTCACTATGTGAGCCCAGGCTGGTCTCAAACTCCTAGACTCAAGCAATTCTCCTGTCTCAGCCTCTCAAGAGTAGCTGGGATTACAGATGCATGCTACCCACTTAGCGGATATTACTTTTTAATCCAGTTTGATCTTTGCCTTCCAGTTGGAATATTTAGTCTGTTAGTATTGAATGTAATTGTTGATATGACTGGATTTAGCTCTTCAATTTTAATTTTTTTCAATTTGAATATTTGTTTCTGTGTGTCTACTCTGATTTAGTTGCGATTTGTTTCCCTGTTCCCCCATTCTTTCTTTTTTTGTATTACTTAAATATTTTTTAGAATTTTATTTTATTTGTGTTTTTAGCTATACTTCTTTGCATCATATTTTTTAGTGGTTACTTTGGGGTCATTTATACATCCTTAATTTTCACACTGCATAGAGTTAATAGCATATGACTTCATGTAAAATATAGAAATCTTGCAATGCTATGGATCCACTTACCTGCCACATTTCACACACACAAATACACACACACACACACACACACACACACACACACACACACACACACACACACGCACCCCACACCTGCATACAATAGGAATCTTAGATCATTTCTGAAGATTCAAATTTCCATCTGGTATTTTCCTTCAGATTATCTATGTTTATGTTTATTTTTCTCAGTCTTCTTTTTTCTTCTTCAGATATGTTTATTTTTCTCAGTCTTCTTTTTTCTTCTTCAAGTTGGATAATTTCTATTGATCTATCCTCAAGTTTTCTAGCTTTCTTTGTTACTTCATTCAGCTATTAAGCACTTTCAGTGAATTTTTCAGACATTTTATCTTTCCATTATAAATTTCCATTTGGTTTTCTTTTATGTGTTTCATTTTCTGAGATTTCCTGTCTCTCATTCCTTATTAGTGTATTTTCCTTTATTACAGTAGCTCCTTTAAAGCCTTTGCCTGATAATTCCAACACTTAAATCGTCGTGGAGTTGGTGCCTATTGATTACCTTTTCCCTAGATAATGTATCAATATTTTGCAGGCTTTTTGTAATTTTTTTATTGCATGCCAGGCATTGTGAATGTTAAGTGCTAGAAACTCTGGATCCTATTGCATTCCCCCAAGGAGTATTGTTATTATTGTTTTAACAGTCAGTAAACTTGGTGTGATGCCATCTGTAATCACTGTCAGATAACTGGGCCATGACTCCTATCTCAGCTCAGTCTGCCTGTGTCTGTCTTAAGCATGCAAGTCCAGGATTCAGCTAGAGACTTGAAGAGAATATAGATCTAGAACTCAATGTTCCCTTCTCTGGCACTCTCCCTTCCGCTCTCCAGCAGTCCCGATTCCCTTAGGATCCTTCCACTTGTTTCTCTGACCAGAAGCAGCTTTTTTATCCATCTTAGTCACCTTGCACTACTGCCAGGACTGCAATTGACCTCAGCACAGATGATCAAAAATGGAGAATTCACCCTTGTCAATCAATTCCTCCATGTTTTACTACCCTTCAAAATCACCCAATTTTTGTTTAGTCCCTAGAGCCCTCACAATGTTGATATTTCTATTTTGCTCATATTTTGTCATTGTTATCTATAGGAGATCCCGTTTGTCAGGAGCTCACACCTAGCTAGAAGTGATTTTTCATTTCTTTCTTTTCCTTATACCTAGTAACCTTCTCTCCACCCCTATATCAGCTAGTCCTGTTGCCTCTTCCTATAAAACATATCTCATTTCTGACCCTTCTCTCCATTTTCAGTGCTGTCCACTACCACTGTCTTCATCTTGGACCTCTCCAATGTCCTATTAAGCTGCTTTCAGCTTCTGCTTTCATGCTGTATCATTTTAACTCACACAGAAGCCAGAATGAGATAAAATGTGAATTCGATCTTATTTTTACTCCTCTCTTAAAACCTTCCAAAAGCTCCTTTAAGACCCCCAAATGATTTTGCCCCTGCCTTTCAGAACACATTTGATACCCTTATTCCCTAAGCTTAAACCATACTGACATCCCTACTCTTACATAAACACACCATGCTTATGTCCAACTTAACGCCTTTTCTGCTAGCTCTCTCTGCTGTCTAGAATGTTTTTGCCTCTTGTCTTTGTGTGACTGGATCCTTCTCATCACCAAGACAGCAAATCTTTTTTCCCTTTCTCGTAGAGACTTTCCCCACCCATACTATATGTAATATTCCTAGTGACTCTCTATCCTCTAACTTAGCTTTATTTTCTTCATGACACTTATCATTATCCAAAAATATCTTACTTGTTTATATACTCTGTTTAACTACATGAGAATACTCTATGAGAGCAGCAACCTTTTTTGTCTTGATCAATACCATTTCCCCAGTTCCTAGAAACGGTGCCTGTTATTGAATACTCATTAAATAAATGTGTGTTTGTTGAATACAGACATACCTTGGAGATAGTGTGGGTTTAGTTCCAGACCACTACAATAATGCAAATATCACAAGAAGGCAAGTCACATTAATTTTTTTTGTTTCCCAGTGATTATAAAACTTAGGATTACCCTGTGTTGTAGTCTAAGTGTACAATAGCATTATGTATAAAAAAAGTATATATCTTAATTCAAAACATACTTTATTATTGAAAATGTTAATGATTATTTGTGCTTTCAGCAAGTTGTAATCTTTTTGCTGGTGGAGTTTCTTACCTCGATGTTAATGACTATTGATTGATCAGGGTGGTGGTTACTGAAAGATGGAGTGATGTGACCATTTCTTTTTTTTTTAATGTGGGAGCAATTCAGGGTTAGGTATACAAATGGCCATTATGCAGATATCCTTGCTGATGAGTTGTGTCCCACCCCCTGCCACTCCCCTAGCAGTTTCCCACTACTGCCAATCCCTTGGCAGTTTCTCAAAATAAGACAACATTGGAGTTTGCTGTATTACCTGACTCTTCCTTTCACAAAAGATTTCCCTGTAGTATGCAATGCTGCTTGACATTTTACCCACAGAACTTCTTTCAAAATTAGAATCATTCCTCTCAGACCATGTCACTGCTTTATCAACTGAGTTTATGTAATCTCCTAAATCTTTTGTGTCATTTGAACAATGTTTGCAGCATCTTCACCTGAGTAAGTTCCATCTCAGGAAAACACTCTCTTTGCTCATAACAACTCTTCATCCATGAAAGTATTATAAGATTACAACAGTTCAGCCACATCTTCAGCCTCCACTTCTGATTCTAGTTCTCTTGGTCTTTTCACCACATCTGCACTTACTTCCTCCACTGAAGTCTTGAATCCCTCAAAGTCATCCATGAGGGTTGGAATCAACTTCTTCAAAACTCTTGTTAATGTTGATATTCTGACCTCCTCTCGTGGATCACCCATGTTCTTAGTGGCATCTAAAATGGTAAATCCCTTCCAGAAAGTTTTCCCAGATCCATCAGAGAAATCACTATCTATGGCACCTATAACCTTACAACATATATTTCTTAAATAATTAGACTTGAAGGCCAAAATAACTCCTTGATCTATGAGCTGCAGAAAGGATGTTTTGTTAACAGGCATGAAAACAACATTCATCTCCTTGTACATCTCTATCAGAGCTCTTGGGTACCCAGATGCATTGTCAATGAGCAGGAGTAAATGAAAGAAATCTTTTCTTCTGAGCAGTAAATCTCAATAGTAGGCCTAAAAGATTCAGTAAACCTTGCTGTAAACAGTTGTGCTGTCACCCAGGCTTTGTTGTTTGATTTCTAGACCACAGGAAGAGTAGATTCAGTATAATGCTCAAGAGTTAAGGGCTCTAGGATTTTCAGAATGGTTAATGAACACTGGTTTCAACTTCAGGTCACCAGTTGCATCAGCCCCTGATAAAAGAGTCAGCCTGTTCTTTGAAGTCTTGAAGCCAGGCATTGACTTTTCTCTGCCTGTGAAAGTCCTACATGGCATCTTCTTCAAATAGAAGGCCAATTCATCTACTTTGCAAATCTGTGGTTTTGTGTAGTCATCTTTATCAGTGACTTTAGCTAGGTCTTCTGGACAACTTGCTTCTGCTTCTTCATAGACACTTTGCTGCTGCTTCTTGTACTTTTATGGTTTGGAGATAGTTTCTTTCCTTAACCCTCATAAGCCAACCTCTGCTAGCTTCCTCCAACTTTTCTTCTTCATCTTCCTCACCTCTCTCAACCTTCGTAAAATTTGAGAGGTAAGACCTTGCTCTGGGTGAGCTTTTGACTTGATGAAATGTTACAACTGATATTACCTTCTGTCCAGGCCACTGAAACTTTCTCCATATCCCCAACAAGGCCATTTCACCTTCTTTGCATTTGTGTGTTCACTGAAGTCACACTTTTAATTATTTCAAGAACTTTTCTTTTGCATTTATAACTTGTCTGTTTGGAACAGAGGCCCCACTTTCAACCTGTCCTGGCTTTCGACATGCCTTCCTCACTAAGCTTAATTATCTCTACCTATTAAATTATTTATTATTTCTACCTAGTGTGATTTAGAGTGAGAGGCATGAGGCTCTTCCTTTGACTTGAACAGTTAGAAGTCATCATAAGGTTATTAATTGCCATAATTTCTTTTCTTTTTTAATTTCAATATTGTTGTGTTTTGGGGAGTAGGGAAGCCCAGGGAGAGGGAGAGAGACAGAGGAATGTCCAGTTGGTGGAGCAGTCAGAGCACACATGACATTTTTCAATTAAGTTATCTGTCTTATGTGGGGGTAGTTCATGGTGCCTCAAAGCAACTATAATAATAACATCAAAGATGAACTATCATAGATCACCATGTATAATAAGAATGAAAAAGTTTGAAATATTGCAAGAACTACCAAAATGTGACAGACAAAAAATGAGCACATGCTGTTGGAAAAATGGCGCCGATAGATTTGCTAGATGCAGGGCTACACAAACCTCCAATTTGTTAGCAAAAAAAGCAACACCTGCAAAACACAATAAACAGAAAGCAATCCAACAAGGTACGTCAATACTGAAGCTGCCGACTGAGCTTAACGTATGACCGCTTGAGCTCCCTTTCCTTATCTATGAAATTTGGGTATTAATACATAAATCACAGAACTATCATAAGAATAAAATAGTATGCTTAAGGAATATAACATAATGTCTGATTCATGTATGTTACTCAGAAAAATTAGCTCAATGAGAGTCACAAAAAGAAAAGACATCTAGTACGCCCTGTGTTTTTTTCAGAGCAAGAAAAATGACATATTTCTTTGAGGATTATACTGTAAGAGAAAATATTTTAGAGCTTATAATATCAAAAGTGATACTAAAAAGTTTCAAGCAGGCCTGGGGCTCTCTACAATCTGACTGAGCCCTCTTGAACTCCTTCAATCCACAATAAAATTTCCTTTTCTGTATTATAACATCTGTAGTCTGGAACTTATAATCTGAAATGGTATTTGGAAGTGTTTGAACGGGTTTCAGCTCTGAGGTGATTGAGGCAATCACAGTCTCAGTTAACCAAAACCCATTTATCCATTAACTCAAGAGTTTGACACTCCAGTGTTAGAAAATAAGAAGAATATCTCTGAGAAAACATTGTTGTTACAGTTAGATGCTTTCTAGGCTTATTTTTTCCATTGTGGTCATACTCCAGGCTAACCACCCTGCTTTTCCTCATCCACATGGCGCATCCTTCTTTGTCACTGAGAGGCTTATTTCTAACTCCATCAGTTTCTAACTGTTACAGCAGAATTCATAATTTCTTTACATGTGCCCTCAAAGCACTTTTTCAAACATCGATTACCACATTACATTGTAATTATTTATCTATTTCTTCTCCTCTTTGCAATACTGTAAGTTTTTTTAAGTAGAAAATACTCCTTGCACTCACTCTTAGTACAATTGCTAGAGCATGGTAGTCATTCAGAACAAGCACTCTTTCCAAGCACTGGGAATGCAACAGTGATAAGACAGTAAAGGTCTCTGTGCCCTCAAGAACAAGTAGGAGGTGGCACGAGTGACCACCCTGACTCATAAAAGTGATCTGTCTATTGCTTCACACACACAAGATCTGTCTATTGCTTCACACAGAATATACTTTTAGGGAAGACAAAGGTCATTTATTATCAACTAAAGGTTCATCACTTTATGCTCATTATTTATATTTAAATTCAAAATAACTTCCACGGAGGGTTAAATCAATGGGCTATGGATTGGTGAATTGTGAAGTGTGTTCTGAGTTTTCTAGGCATGTCTTATATCTTTGTTTTAACTATATAAGCTGTCTCTATGTAAATAGGAAATATGAAATTGATTACTGAGTGCAACTGTTCATCTATAACTATAGGTTATTTAACATTTATAGAAAATATTGAGTTTTTTACATGGAGTAATTATTAAACTTATGTGAGTTATTTAAATTTTGAATATTGAATCAAAATAAGTAAAAGTAAAATTTTATGCAAGAAAGTTATCTAAATGTTTAAAACCACTTCAAAAGGTGAGCAAGAAAAAATTTCAAATATCACACTTTCACGTGAAATTTAACTTAAATGTAATTGCAATAACAGTTATAAATCTTGATGTGAACACTTAAATAATTTTAATTATATACATCTGTTATGCTCATCTTTAAAATAACATTTTATACTTGACCAATAAAAACGAATTCAAAATTAAATGTTATTTCTAAATACTAGTTTTTAAATAATTGTAAAATTAGTCTTCTGCTGTAAATACTGTTTCCTGTGTTGTGAATACTACTTTATGAAATATATGTCTAAATTAATGAGAACTAGGAGGTAAAAATACAATGAAAAGATTATTGTGTGGATGCTGAGCTAGTGGCTACTGTTTATTCTTGTTCTTTTGTTATTATAATACTCAGTGTGGCAAATATAAATGAGGGCAAGAAAATTGCTTTAAAAGTGGTTTTATATTTTTAAGGACTGACATAGGAAAAGAATGAAATAGAAAGAGTGTAGCGTTATTTTTCTGAATGGAGACAAAATTGAAAGCTTCAACCAAGTTAAGAGCTTTTGGAAATAGAAAGTTAATTGTAAAACTAGCAAGTACACTTTTTCAATTAGCTTAAAAGCAGATGCGTTAGATAACTTTGGGGGGGGATGGAAACATTTTTCTTTGGCATGCCTCATAAATATCAAAAAGAATCAAATAAAAATTGGCCAGCTTGCATTTGATTACTCAGATGATTGCATAGCTTAAAGGAAACTTCACAAAGGCAGACTAAATTGTCACCATGTTCTTAATTTACTATGTTGTATTTGGGTTACATGTGTTACTGGCAAATAATTCCTTACTACAAAAGGCGATAAGCTACTGAAAAAGTGATGCTTTTAGTTACAGGATCAGTAGTTTCATTACAGTTTTGTTCTACCTTTGAAGACTTCTCCTTGTCATAATTTCGTTTTAAAAGTTATATTATGTTTACTACATAAAAACACAGTAAGACAACAATTAAATTAACAAATATTATTGATAAACTATTATTTTCAAGCACTGTTCTAAGTACTATGAGATTTTAAATCAATATAAGATAAATATCCTGATCACTTGTTGCTTACAACCCAGAGTGTCAGTGTATAAATGCTTGAGGTATTAAGTGAACAGCTGAGAGCCACCAAAAAGCACAGTGATTAATTGCCAAATCTATAAGCAAGAGTATTTTAGAGAAAAGAATGGCATGTAATACAAAAGACATAGAGCAAAGAAGAACACAGTTAATTGCCAGTTGGATGAGCGTGAATATTTTCATGGGACAGATAGCATAGTACTAAGAGTGAACAACACAAGATTGGAGGAAATAGTCTGAGCGCATTAGAGATTCTTTAAAATTGCGGTAGGGGAGATGGCACTGGAAAGAGAGCACTCTGGACTCCGAGAAGCAGACTAAGACATTCACCTCTACATCTCTAGCACCTCAGAAAGTGTCGCACTAAATATTGCTAGTTTTGAAGAAGCACATCTGAATTTCTAGAACACTTATTATTTTAATTTGATATTAAAGTAAAAATGTATGCACTTTAGTTTGTATAAGAGTAGATATAATTGCTGTTTATTGGTGAACTCTTGGCAAAAACTAGGCACTTAGCATTATAAGAACTATTACTTCCAGATAGATAGATAGATAGATAGACAGACAGACAAGGAAAGGAATGTTCAAAGAAGTTGTCATTCGACTAGTTGTCTCCTGCTGCTGTGTCTACATGTCCAGTACCTGGCACATGCCAGGCTGGAGGTACTGGACTAATTGTACAATTTTCAGTTGTCTTTAAAACGACATCTATCACTGCAAAATAAGTGTTTTTTAAATCCCATACAATATCTTATATAAAAGCTGTCTTAATAATAAACGGTTTATGTAATAAAACATCTTTATATAAAATATTTCATGAGGTTTAAAAAAACATTTAATTTGCAGGGATAGACTTTAGTTTTAAAGATAATTGAAAATTGTACAATAAGAATATCCCTCAAAGTAAGTCCTTTTCTGTGGGATTTCTTACAGTAATCAATTTCTGAAGTCTTATGGGAAAGAGTTTTTAATTAAAATTTCCAAAAAATATAAGCCTGTAGAGTATAGCAGTAATTATTAGGATGAAAGAATGCCTACTTTCTTCAAGTGTGGTAATTGCTCTATACAATTGGATGTTTCACAAGTAATTTTACAATTTTGTTAATTAAGATTAAAGTAATTATTTCTGCCATAAGAGTGCTTTAAACTGAGTCTAGCTCTATCAGAAGAAAAAGAAAGAAGCGTGTATAAGCTCTAAAAAGCTTTGTTTGCTATTGCCAGAAAAAAGGAAAAAGAAGAAGAAGACAGACTTGTTAAGATACAAAGACAAAGAGTGAAAATGCAATTCCACATTTGCTGATCATGTGGGCAATAGAGAGCTCATTGAATAAAGCTTTAAAAAATTCTCTTTTCCTCTCTCTAGCCCTGCTTCCTTGTTTAATTGTTCAGAATATTGGAACCTTTTTTCTCCATTGTTAATAAGGTGAAAAATATATACTAAGTATAGTAAATTATCTCTTGAACTGTTTCCCCATTAAAACTCTTACATTTGTCCCAGCAGGTCTTTAGTGTGGGGTCGCACCTGGTGATCTCGTTAGGAAGCTTAACCATCGTGGGAAGTGAAATGACAGTGCTCTGTGGAGTGGCTCTTCATCTGTAGACATGGGTCAAGGAGAGCCCGAGAACTACAACTCTACTGCTCTACCTGATCGCTCAGTTCCCAATTTTGTTCCTTTTCTTTTAGTTGAAATTCAGATTTTGCAAACATTGTAAATAAGTAGTTGGTGAGAATTGAGCTCAGTTTCCTGAACAACACACTTAAAATAGCTGCTCTTGTCTCTTGCAGTCCCATAGAAAACCTGACCAGATGCTTATGGATTCATTTTATCCATCTATCATCGTCACATTGAAAATTATCCCTTAAAGACTATAAAGCTACTTTACTTCTTAAGATACCAGAAAATCAGGTTTATAAGGAGTGGTGGTGCACCTAAAAGGCAAAAAGAGATTAGCCAAACGTGTCCTCAAAGAAACTACTTTCTCCAAAAATATAAATAAATAAAAAGCAGATTAAAAAATCAAATATAACAAAATCAATACTCCTATCAGGAGACCTTCTGTATCATTCCCCTAAAAAATCAAATACAACAATCCAATACTCCTATCAGGAGACCTTCTGTATCATTCCAAAACAAGGGGGTGGGCTTACAAGTATAAGCTCTTTGATATAATTTATGATTTTTTTTTTTGAGTTGAGGTCTCATTCTGTTGCCCAGGCTGGAGCGCAGTGGCACACTCACAGTCACCCCACCATCGACATGCTGGGCTCCAGTGATCTTCCACCTCAACCTTCCAGGTAGCAAGAACTACAGGTGCATGCTACCATGCCTGGCTAATTCTATTCATTTATAGTAGAGACAAGGTCTCACCAAGTTGCCCGGGCTGGTCTCGAACTCACGGGCTCAGGTAATCCACTCATCTTGGCCTCCCAAAGTGCTGGGATTATTGGCTGAGCCACCGAGCCCAGCCTAATTTATGATTTTAAGGACAGAATGAAGATTTCCTTTTGATGATTTGCTCTGCCCTTTATCAGAAAGGCATGCCTCTACCTTCAAACTTCAAGTATAAATATACTTGCCTTTAAAAATTACTGGAGAGCTGGGTGTAGTGACTCACACCTGTATTCTCAGCTACTTGGGAGGCTGAGGCAGGAGGATCACTAGAGTCCAGTAGTTTGAGACTGTAATGAGCTGTGATCAAACCATGGCCCTCCAACATGAGTGACAGAGCAAGACCCCTGTCTCTAAAAAACAATAAAAATTACATTAACATGATTTTTCAAAGCTCACTATGAATAAACTAAGAATTTCCTTCTGTGGTGTATTTTATGGCTAGACTCTTTTTTTATGTTATATAACTAAGGTTATATGATCATACTTTAGCGAAAAAGTGTACTTCTTTTTCCTCCTTCCGATAAATAAGTAAATTTGGAGCAAAAATGATACCAGCAAGTCAAATATATTGTAACTACAGTGAACAACACAAGGGAAAAGAAGAGCAGACGGTAACAGAAACCACAGGGGAAAGTGTAGGGGTAGCCGCAGCAAAAGTTAGATCGTGACTCCATAAGAAAAACACATGCTGGAAGCAAGCATTTTTTAAAGTTTACTTTCCTGCCCACTTTCATGTCTTCAGCTGTTTGGTTGGTTACAAAACCGTGTGCAGTCTAATCTACACTTTCATCATCATTTGCTTTTTTTTTTAACCTAGAACCTCATTATCATTAGTTAGGAATCTTGTTCCATGTGCATCCTTGCATTAATCACTGTCTCCCTCTAGTGTGAGTCCAACGTGTTTCATAGTTTGCCAAGAATCATCATTTGTAATAACTATTCCCCACTGATATGCATGGGAATAAAGGATATAGACAAAAAGTTGAAATGCATCCCCACCGGTGTATTTGGAATCCTGTCTTTCCTTCCAGGTTCAGTAATCACATGGAGGGGGAACCAGTTAGTCTGGCCTAAAAAGACTAGGTTTGACTTTCTGAACTATGACTTTGTTGTGTCAGAATGTGAAAGCATAGTTTTCAAAGGCAGGAAGGATGCATTTTTCAGGAACTTCACCAATCAAATTGTAATATAAATTACCAGACATGATACTCAACCCTAGGTTAGGGAGGATAGAAGAGTGTCACAGAAAGAAGACCTTTGAGGAGGTACTCAATAACGTATAGGCAAGAGAGTTAGAACAGTAGTAATGGCTTAAGATATATGTCAAATATATATGTGTAGATGGATTATGGATAAAAGACTGTGTGTGTGTGTGTGTGTGCGCGCGCGTGCACGTACCAGACACTTACAGCATTGACATTATATCACTAGGAAATAGGACGCAAGGCACGCTAAGTAAAAAACTTACCTTTCTTATGATGGAGCACTACACATCCCAATAAATATAGACTTCATCTTTTCAGCATATTTTGTAATCACGTTTCATGAGCACATTGTCATCTATGTACTTTTATATTCACTTATGCATTAAGTTATTTCCCCTGATTTTTATTATTGTATCTAACCTCTTTCTTGCTTAGAACTTATCAAAAATTTTGACTACAAATTTGTTTATATCATGAATAGATTGAAAGTTGCACAAAGACAGAAATCATGCTGGTTTACTCATCCATGCATACTTAACATTTAACCTATGGCCTGGCTCATAGACGAATACAGTATTTGTTGACTAGAATGAACACACACGTTACACAGCACTCTCAATGTTATAGTTATCACTGTTTATCCAGAGTAATTAGTTCTGGTTATAAAGAGGCAAGAAACAGCTGTCTTTCAAGATAATATCCTCAAGATTGTCCATTTTCTTGGCTGCTTTCTTTACAGTTAGCAGCAATGCAGCATGAGCGAGGGAGGCAGACAGCCCTAGGACACATACGTATCTGCCACCAACCAGTTGCTTGATCTGGGCATGTTACTTTGCCTCTCTGTGCTTTCACTTCCTCGTCTGTAAAATTAGTTAATGATAGTACTTATATCAAGGGAATTAATGAAGAGCAAATGAGTTAATACATGCACATTAACTAGAAAAGTACCTGGGACACAACAAGCTCTCTGTACATAATGGCTCTTCTATAATTATTGTTAGTGTTATGGAAACTTACTCAGTTCATGGATTGGATTATACTGTGGTGACATATGACCTACAAATCTCAGCGGTTCAACTTAAAAACTTTTTTCCATGCACACTACATGTCCAGCATGGGTCTGCAGGGAAGCTCTGCTCATTGAAGTCATTCAGGGGTACAGAATGACAGCAACTCCATCTTAATGCCTGTTTTCCTGACTACCACAGTAGAGATAAGGGAGCATGGTAAATTGTACACTGACTCTCAGAGCTTTTGTCTAGAAATAGCTCACTTCTGCTCACATTTTACAGTCGCATCAGCATGACTAATTTCGAAGGAGATGGGTGGCACAATTCTACCCTGTGCCCAGAAGGAGGAGGGTGTAGCAATTTATTTTTTTGGTTGTTTTTTAATTTTTTTTTTATTTCAACAGCTTTATGTGCACAAGCGGTTTTTGGTTACGTAGATGAATTATACAGTGGTAAAGTCTGGGCTTTTATTATACCTATCACCCTAATAGTGTACATTTTACTCAGTGGGTAATTTTTCTTTTTTTGTTAATTTTTAATTTTAAAGATGTGGAGTACAATTCAGGGTTAGGTATACAAATGATCATTATGCATGTGCCCTTGTTGATGAGGTGTGCTCCCACCCTCCCCTGGCAGTTTCCCACTACATCCAATCTCTTCCTTATAGTATTATGACAGTTGTTCAATGTCCGCTTATGAGTGAGAACATGTGATACTTGGTTCTTTGTTTCTGTGATAGATCACTCAGTATTATAACTATCAGTCTGTCAGCCAGAATTTGTGTTTTTGCTTAAACTTGGTAGTATTAGAATTCATGCACAGGAGGCCTGACTTCAGTGATGACCACCAATTTTCCAGCCAGATGGAAATTAAAGTTCCCATGTGTGTATTTGGTAGAATATTCCTTTGTTTCATTCACTTTTTCCTCTGTTCCTTTGCATAGTTTTTGTAACTAAATATCAGATAAGTGACATTTTCAGAAATGCATTACTGGGTAAATTCCATTTTACCTCTGCCTGTGAAGGTACTCCATCCTGTGGGGGTGGGGGGAACTTTAAGGAAGATCACATGAACTCTCAAGCTGAAACTTTAATTATAAAAAATTTTACTGAAAAAGTTATGAGTGCCTAAACCCTAGTTATGCTAAAAAGGACACCAAATTCCATTTAATGAGCAGCATTACATCAGCAGTAACATTGATTGTCATAATATAACCTAACGAGGACTCGTCCCTTATTAATTTCTGAGTGTTTAGCTGCTCTTTTCTAGCAGTTATATACTGTACTCATAGAACCTCACTCATGAATAAAACATACATGATACTCAACATTTCTATAGTCAGGCATTAAAGGTACAAAGTTGTAAAGGTCAAAAAAGAAGTGCTCAGTAATACATAGGCAAGAGAGTCAGAACAGAGAGTCGGCACTTAGGGCATTGCGTGAAAGTCTCGGAGCAGTCAAGGCATACTGACCTTAGTAGGCATATCATGGGGAAATTAGGTTTTGATTCAGCTCACAAGTTATTAACAGCATTCACATCTACAGTTACTCTTAGAAACATTTTTATTATTACTATTAGTGTAGTTTTGTTCTGAGGTGGCTCATGTTGCAGAAGAAAATGGCAAAGAACTTCTTGTGTTGAAATATTAAATAGAAGGAGTAATGGAGGAGCAGTGTAAAGAAACAGAAACTGTGTGCCTTATACAGATGAATTTCAGAGGGAAGACAGAGTGAAGAACATGCGAGGTAAAGGGAATGCATGATATAGTGATATGGCTGGAATATTTCCTCAGCACTAAGAAGATTGTTGAACACAGAATGGGAGCTCAGTCGATGTGTTTTTAAATGAAAACCTAGAGGGAAATAAATGAATAGAAGTTTGAACAGGAAACAAGCGACGATATCCTAGATTGGTAACCAGGCGCAGGTGCCAAATATAAGGGTATTGAAATATATGCCTTCTGTGGAGGTGTTATTCTGCCAAGAAGAAACCTCTAATGATTCTTGACTTGATGGTAAAAAGTATTATTGATCAGACAAATGAGGATACAAGTGGAGACTTGTTTATATACTCTCGGTTTTAGTTCATTCAGGCTGCTGTAACAAACTGCAAGTTGAATATTCTTTATCCAAAATGCTCAGGATGAGAAGTGTTTTGGACATTGGATTTTGGAATATTTACATCTGTATGAGATATCTTGGGAATGGAACCTAAGACTAAATGCAAAATTCATTTATGTTTCATATATACCTTATAAACATAGCCTGGCAGTAATTTTATGTAATATTTTCAATAATTTTGTGCCAAAAACAAAGTTTGTATTAAATACTTAAGTGTGGAATTTTCCACTTACTTTGCATCATGTTGGTGCTCAAAAAGTTTCAGATTTTGGAGTATTTGGGATTTTCAGATTAGGGATGCTCAACGTGTGCCATAAACTAGTGAGCTTATAAACAACAGAAATTTATTTTTCACAGTCCTGGAAACAAGAAGTCCAAGGTCAAAGGCCCAGCACATTTGGTATCTGGTGAGGGCCCCACTTCCTGGTTCAGAGACGAGTGCCTTGTCACTGTGCCCTCACACAGGGGAAAGGGCTAGACAGGCTCTCTTGAACCTGTTTTTAAAGGCACTAATGCTACTAATGAGGGCACTTCCCTTATAACGTAAGCATCTTCCAAAGACATCACCTTGGGGAGTTATGAATTTTGGTCACAAACATTCAGACCACAGTACTCTACAACAGTATTTCTAAACATTTTGTTTTTCAGAAACTGCTTTATGAAAAATTTAATAAAAACTAGACCTTTCCCCCAAAAAATACACTTACACATATCTGATAAAATTTTGTATGCCACTTTAGAAGTTTTGTGTACTCATAAAAGTCATCCACTGGCTAGTGATGAGTACCACATATTTCTTTTTAATAATGGGAATGTTGCATTTAATAAGTCATATAGGAAAACAGATTTCCAGAAAAAAGTATACATCTCAAAACCAGAAATTCTACAAAGAATAATTTTCAGTCTTTATGGGAGGCTTTAAAATATAATTATGAAATTATAGTAGAAAATGCCAATGGAAAAGATGCCACTGTGAGTGAAAAACGTGTGCCCAAAAAATGGAGTGAAGAGCACAGAAGCAGCAGAACAGCACAGAGCTCCGAGGTACAAAACCTCGGAACAAGCTGAAGAGTGGCCTACAAACCTAATGTAGGTCCTCCACCAGGTCCTACCATATTAAAGGGCATCGCCAGATACCTGGAAAAAAGGCAGTCTTCCTCTGCATTGATCCTTGAGTACAAGGCAGACGTAAGGCATTGCTTTACTTTGTCTACAAAGTTCATGGTTGCCCCATAATCAGCCTCTCACGAACTTCCTCTAGTCCCATCAGTTCTTTTCTGTGCTCGCTCTTCCCTCTCCTCCACCCATAAGGAACATGGCTCCTTTCAGAGTATACAAGGCCAGATCCACAGGGATCCTTATGCCTGCCCCCTGTGGATCAGTCCAACTCCACATTTCTAGGGAACTCATTGGTTAGGGTTTTCAGGCAAGTCAGAGTGGAACACTATGAAACAAACCAGTGTTTTTGTTGCTAATATAATCCATCTATCTATCAGTTAGTGATATATTTTCAGAAAAATGCCCCTTTCTACTACGTTTGAGAAAGGAAAAGATAAAAGTTCAGAGTGATGAGGAAACTAGGAAAGCACTTACTGAAGATAACACAAAAGGTACTGCTGGTTCACTTTGTAATTTCAGAGGGGCCATTCCCATCACAGCTTTAAGTAAGTGATGTGCGTAGGTTTGGCCCATAGCTTGGAGATTAACAATAATTTGAGAAGATGATACAGTGAAAGATTATTCTGAATACCTATTATGATTTTATCAACACTCAATTCCACTATATTTAAATTAGAGTAAAACAAGCATGGTTCAGAAAGAATAGAAAGCTATTTAAAAGAGTTTATCTGTTCAAATGTTTAAAAAACCCAATTATAATCAAAGGCTGACTCTCTCCTGAGAAAATAATTTTCACATAGATAATGAGGAAAATGCCAGATGATCAGAGAGGAAATATGCCAATTTTTCACTACCCCCCACACCAAAAAAAGGAAGGGAGGATGGGTTTTTGATTTTGGCAACTACAGATCAATATTTTTTGTTTAATTACTTGTACTTTAATTTTGTACCATGAACCTGGAAGTATGTCATTTATTTGTTTTATTTACATACAGACTTTTTTTCAGTCTGGAAAGATAAAGGTGAAAAATAATTTAAAGTAGAATAAAACACAGTAAGACTGGTCTACAGTGAACAGAATATTGGTTGATTTTAAAGTTAATCACAATGAATTTTTTAAAGTAGTCATGACAGAATACAGTTTTTCCAAATCACAATTTAAACTATGTGATGTTTATGTTCTCACTCATATAATGGACCTTGAACATCCAATGTAATACTATAAGAAAATGACTGACGGTACTGGGAAACTATGGGGGGGATGGGATTAGCAGTAGCAAATATCTGTCTGGGGATGGGGAAACACCTCTTATCAACAGGGTGCCTGAATGAAACGTAATTGTACACCTAACCCTTAACTGTACCCACAAAACCATAATAAAAAATATTGATTTAAATAAATAAATAAATAAACTATGTGATGTTGAAGGAAAGTATGATTTGCATTGAGATGCATCATTTACTCTGTCGTCTATTTGCTGAACTTGGTTGATAGCCAATAGGTACATGTGTCTTTCTAGATCAGGAGGGAATGAGAGGGCAGCCAGAGCTGCACACCAACTCTCCTGCAGGTCCTCCTCCCTGACAAGAAACCGAGGGAAGTCATAGATCTCTAATCATTTGCCCTCCCAAGGCCATCCCTGACCTCAGTCGTCTCATAGGCAGTATTCTCCGCCACCAGAACTCAGTAAATATCACTGGCTGAGTGTTGGTACATACTTCCCATGATAGAAATTAATCCTGGGAGAAGGAGCCAAAATTATTTTTTAAGCTGAGTTGTTTGAGGAGCAGAATTAGTGAAGGTAAAGTTTGGTTTTCGTCGTGAGAAGTAAATAAAGATTTGTATAACTTTATAATGTGTAAATATAGGAAATTTTACATGTAATGAAGTCTTGTAATAGTGAGAACTTTTTTAATTAGTCCACTAATTTTAAAACTCCATTTGGTCCTCACTTCACCTGGTTTGGGTTCAGGTACCCTTATTAGTTTCTATGCCCCATCCCCCCGGCAGTGACCCGCTACTGCCAATCCCTTTCATATGTATTATAATGATAAGTGTTTAGGGTCCACTTATGAGTGAGAACATGCAGTTTAAGAAATGAGACAGGGCCAGGCATGGTGGCTCAAGCCTGTAATCCTAGCACTTTGGGAAGCCGAGGCGAGTAAATTAGATTTCCTGAGCCTGCGGGTTCGAGACCAGCCCAGGCAACGTGGCGAGACCTTGTCTCTACGATAAACCAAAAAATTGGATGGGTATGGTAGTGCACACCTGTAGTTCCGGCTACTTGGAAGGCTGAGGCAGAAGGATCGCCTAAGCCCAGCAGGTCGAGGCTGGGGGGGCCGTGAGCATGCCACTGCACTCTAGCCTGGGTGACAGAGTGAGACTCCAACTCAAAAAAAAAAAAAAAAAGAAAGAAAAAGAAATTAGACTGTAAGTCCTCATATATCCTTTATCCAGTTTGCCCCAATGGTAACATTTTGCAAAACCACCATCCAATATCACAACCAGGATTTTCTAACCTTGAGAATGCTTTATATTCTCCAAATACTAGTTTTTTTTTGAGAGACATGCTTTGCAGATATTTTCTCCAACTTTGTAGCATGTCCTTTTATCCTCTTAACATGTTCTTTTGTAGAGAAAATGTTTTAAATTTGTATGAAATCCTCTTTATTGATGCTTTATTTGATGGACTATACTTTTGATGTGAAGTCTAAGCGCTCTTTACCTAATCCTAGATCCCAAAGATTTTCTCCTTTTTTTCCTAAAGTTTGTATAGTTTTATAGTTATGTTTGTGACACATTTTGAGTTACTTTTTATGTAAGGTATGAGACTTAGGTCAAGGTTTGTTTCTTGCTTTGTTTTGTTTTTTGCCATGCTCAGTTGCTCTGGCACCATTGGATGAGAAGCCCATCTTTTCTCCACTGAACATGTTGTAAAATGTTGTACACCTTTTTCAAATACCAGTTGAGCATATTTGCGTGGTCTATTTCTGGGCTATCTGTTGATTCATTATGCTGTGTGTCTACCCCTTGACCAATATCATGTAGTCTTGATTGATGTAACTGTGCAACAAATTTTGAAATCAGGTAGACTAATTTCCTCCTTTTATCATGTAAGTTTTAAAATAAACTTGTCTATATATACTGAAAGACTAACTGGGTTTGATAGGAATTATATGAAACTTGTCTATCAATTTGGGGAGAATGGATATTTTTACTATGCTGAGTCTTCCAAACCATGAACATATGTCTTTCCATTTAGTGATTATAAATTTTATTTTATTTTTATTTGTGTTCATATATTCACTGCTAGCCTACAGAAATAAAATTATTTGTCTGCTTATTTTGAATCTTGTGATCTTGCTGAACCCAGTGTAGTTCTAAGAGCTTTTTGTGTGTTTTTTTATATAGTCACGTTGTCTGCAAATAGGCAGTATTATTTCTCCTTTTCCTATAAATATTACTTCTATTTTCTCTCTCTCTTTCTCTCTCTCTCTCTCTCTCTCTTTGCCTTGTTTCATTGCCTGGAAATTCTAGTGCTATGCTGAATAAGAGTGGTGCAAACCGACAGATTTTCTTTATTTCAATTTTAAGGAGAGAGCATTTAACCTTTAACCCTTAAATATCATGTTAGCTATAGTTTTTTTTGTAGATTTTTTAATCAGGTTGAGGAAATTGCCTTTTATTTATATTTTTCTAAAGTTTTTAATCATGAATATCTTTTTAAATGATTAATATGATCATATGATTTTTCTTCTTTAACTGTTAATGTAATCGATTAGATTGATTTTCAAATGTTGAACCACCTTGAATCCCTGGATTAAACTCCCCTCGGTCATCATATATATATATATATATATATATATATATATTTTTTTTTG
>NW_007248697.1:1384555-1415030 GCF_000164805.1 Carlito syrichta | reverse complement strand
AGCAGCCTCGACCTGCTGGGCTCCAGCGATCCTTCCACCTCAGCCTTCCAAGTTGCTGGAACTACAGGCGTGCATTACCACGCCCGGCTTATTTTTTGATTTATTGTAGAGATGAGGTCTCGCCAAGTTGCCCAGGCGGGTCTCGAACCCGCGGGCTCAGGCAATCCACTCACCATCATATATAATTTTTATCATATATTGCTAAATTCTATTTGTTAGTATTTTGTTAAAGATTTTTGTGTCTATATTCAAAGGGATGTTGGTCTATAGTTTTCTTCTTTGTACTGTCTTTGGATTTTGAATCTTGGTGATATTAGCTATACAATTAACTGAGAAATGTTTCTTCTTCTATTTTCTGAAGGTGATTCTGTGTAATCAGAGTTAATTCTTTTTTAAATGTTTAATAGAGTCCTTCAGTGAAACCATTTAGGCCTGGAGATATTTTGTGAAAGAGGGTGAAATGTCTTAAATATCCTGGGCTGCTATGCAGTTCACGCTGGGTGAGCTACGGCAGTTTGTTTTCTGAGGAGTTGGAGTTGGTCCATTTTGTCTAAGCTGGCAAGTCTGTGCACGCTGTCTCTCCTAGTGCCCCCACTCCCTTTCATGTCTTCAGCATCTGTAGTGATATCCCTTGTTTCATTCCTAATACTGGTGATTTGTGTCCACTGTTTTTTTCTTTGTCAGTCTTGCAACAGGTGTGTCAATGTTATTGATTTTTTTTTCACAGAAGCAGCTCTTTGTTTTGTTAATTTTTCTCTGTTGTTTTTCTGTTTCCAGTTTCACTGATTTTTATTGATTTCTGCTTTTTTCTTATTGTTTCCTTTCTTCTACATGCTTTGCTCTGCTGTTCTGTTCTTAAGGTGGAAGTTCAGGCGATGGACTTAAGATGATTCTTCTTTTCTGATGTATGTGTTTAGTACTGTAGATTTCCCCCACAGTACTGCTTTGGTTGTGTCCAACAAATGTTGTTGTTGTTTTTTACTGAAATTTTCATTCGGTTCTGTGTTCTCTTTTGGTTTCCCTTGATAACTTTTTGGACTCATGAATTATTTTTCCTGCTTTCCTCTGAGTTATTTCATCATTTTTTAGAATTCCGTCTTGAGTTATCTGTAATGTTTGAGGATATCTCTTTGTATAGTGTTCTTAGTGACTCCTCTAAGTATTACGTTATGTATACAGAGTTCGTCTCACTCTAGCAGTGGTGTTCTTCTACCAGTCCAAGTGAAGTCCAGAAGCTTTGCCTTCCTTTACAGGCCTTTACTCCTCCCTATTTATGATGTAATTGTCTTAAATATTGCCTCTCCATACACTTAGAACCACATCAGATAGTATGCCAATTGTTGTTTCAACAGTAAAAGCATGATTTAGAAAACTCAAGAGGAAACGGAAAGCCTGTTATAGTTACTCATATTTTGATTGTTGTGTTTTCTTCTTCCTTTCCGATGTGCCAGTATGTCTTTTCTATCACTTCCTTCATGTTTATAGAACTGCCCTTAGCTTTTCTTTTAGAATAGCTCTGATGGCAACACCTACTTTGTTTTCTTTTATCCGAAAATACTTTCAGTTCTCATAAAAATAAAAAACCATACACTCTTCGTGGGAGCTAAATAAATAAAAAATATCTTCACTTCTTGTTTTTGAAACGTAGCTTTGTATCTTTACTGGCTGTGGGATTCGGGGTTGACAGTTCTTTTCTTTTAGCACCTAAAAAATATTTTGCCACTTCCTCTTGTCGTCATTGTTTTTGATGTGAGATCTGCTGTCATTCTTAATTGTTTTATCTTCAGATGTGAGATGCCATTTTTCTGTGGCTGCTTTTAAAACTTTTCTTTGTCCTCTGTTTTCAGAAGTTAAATTATGATGTGTCTTAGCACAGATTTCTCTGGGTTTATCATGTTTGGAGTTCAGTCAGCTACTTAAGTCTGTACCTTTATGTTTTTTGCCAAATTTAAGAAGTATTCAACCCTTATTTTTTCAGGTTCTAATCCAGCCCTGCCTACTTTCTCCTCTCCTTCTAGGATCCCAATGTCATAATTGTTAGCTATTTTACTCCACAGATCCCTGAGGCTCTGTTCATTCTTTTTTTCCGTCTTTTGTATTCTGTTATTCCAATTGAGTATTTCTATTACTCTGTCTTCTGGTTAAGTGACTTCTCCCTCTACCCCCTCCACTCTGCTATTGAGCCCCTGTACTGAGTTTTTATTTTGGTTATGATATTTGTCCATTCAAAACTTGTTTTAAATAGTGTATCTCTGTGAGTAGTTTAAAATAGGATGATTTGTATCCTTAAAAGTTCAACCATTTTGTTCTTATTTACATCTACTTCCTTTTTGAGGCTCTCTAGTTTCTTATTGAGACTGTTTTTTCATTCATTTCAAGCATGATCATAATTGTTTGTTGAAGCCTCTTTTAAGAGTATGAATGCATTAAATTCTTTTCCAGAAAATTCTGACATCCCTGTCATCTTGGTGTTGGCATTTATCAGTGATTGCTTTTTAAAAAATATTTTTTATTTGAGACCTTCTCAGTTTGGGGTATAAAAAATGATTTTAGATTGCAATCTAGACATTTTCTTATTATTCTCTGAGATATTTTATCTCATTTAAACCTGTTTTAGTTGACTTTCTCTGACATTGCTCCATTTGGGGAACTGCCTCATTACTGCCATGTGTAGGTAGAAACCTGACTTCTTCACCTGGCTTCCTTTGAAAGCCAGTGAGTGGTGGCTCCTCTTGACTGCTTCCTGGGGTTGGATGCTCCTGGTCCCCGTGGTGTCCACAGCTGGGCGTGGCCTCTGCTACTGGTGGAAGGAGAAAGTGCTGACGCTCTACTAGTCCTCCTCTGGAACTACCCCAGTGCAGAGGGGGAGGGATGCCTCATTACTGTCCACCTGTGGGTGGAAAGCCAGGCTCTCCACATGGCCTCTACTGACTCCATGTTGGAGGAGCACTTTGCTACCAGCCAGCAGAGCCGGAAGTCCTGGCTCCCTGCTCAGCTTTCTATGATGCTGCCCCAGCAAGGGTGTTGGGGAACCTTATCACTCCATCCAGAGGTGCTTGTCTGGGCTCCCCACCGGTCCTTTGCTCATGTAGGTGGGTTGGGAAAGCAGTTTTTCTGTGATGTCTGGCTGGAGTTGCAGCAGTTGTTTAAAAGCTTTCTGTCTATCTCAGCTGCCTGGTTTTTGGTACTTTGCTGAAGGGAGCAGGCCTCTATTGGGGCTTTTTGGGTTTTTCTGGTCTGCATCATTGGCCTTTCTGGGGTGCTGGTCTCTTTGTCTCCAAGTGTGGGATATATGAGATAAAAATAACTCATAGGTATGTTTTCTTTGGGTCCTGAGGTCTTTATCCAGTTTGCTTTCTCTCCATCTTTCAATTTTCTTATGTCTGTTTTATATATATTCTCCAGAATTGTTCCATTGCCCTTAATGGGAAGAATAGGGAGAAGCATGTCTATGGTGAGAAGTTTGAGATCACATTAGATCTCTGGATGCCCCTGGTGAATTCAGTTACTTAATTTTAACATAATCTTAAGGAAAATT
The DNA here is from genome assembly GCF_000164805.1 of Carlito syrichta. Lineage (NCBI taxonomy): Eukaryota > Metazoa > Chordata > Mammalia > Primates > Tarsiidae > Carlito > Carlito syrichta. The sequence goes on along the minus strand of NW_007248697.1, from coordinate 1,411,492 downwards.
ATTATAGCAAGATTTTGGCATGGTTTTCCTTAAATCACTAGAATTGGTTTGTATTTGTAAGAAGTCATCCTATTTTAAATTACTCACAGAAATATACTGCTTAAAACAATTATGCATCAAGTAATTATTATTTTAACAGAAAAATAAAGTTATAAATATGTATGGGGAAAATAAGCACATTAAAGCATATTTCAAATACTTGTAATTTTAATGCTTTTTCCCTTATATTGTTTTTTACAATGAAGTTATAGATAATAAAATTATATAACAATAAAATCTAAACTGTTTTTCAAAGTAAGTTATTTTTCTCTATGATTATACATCTATAGATTTTTTTGAAAAGAGTTTTAATTAATTAATTGAGGCTGGGCTCAGTGACTCACACCTATAATTCCAGCACTTTGGGAGGCTGAGGCGAGAGGATTGCCTGAGGCCGGGGGTTCGAGACCATCCTGGGCAACTTGGTGAGACCTCATCTCTATAATAAATCACAAAAACTAGCCGGGCGTGGTGGCGTGCGCCTGTAGTTCCAGCTACTTGGAAGGCTGAGATGGAAGGATCGCCTGAGCCCAGCAGGTCGAGGCTGTGGTGGCGATGAGCTTGCCACTGCACTCCAGCCTGGGCAACAGAGTGAGACTCCAACTCAAAAAAAAAAAAAAAAAAGAAAGTTAACTAATTGACTGTTAAAAACAGACTATATACCAAAGTCTGTGCTAGAGATATAATTACGATCAAAACATCTACCCCTGCTTTAATCAAACTTAAAGTAGACTCCTACAGTAAAACTGCAAAATAATAAATGAAATCAAGTCTTCTATGAAAGCATTTTATATGTTTTTATGAATAGTGCTGCTGCACAAATTAGGGTATTGTCTTTTGAGTATATTATTCCAAATACCATGTACAGAAAAACTGCTTTCTGAAGCAGTGGTATTTATCACCAATGTTTATTGAAATTAAATTGAAAACAAAAATTATATCATGAAGTGTTTAATTGGATTTACAGTGAGGCATATTTCAGTAGTTTCTGAAATGTTTCTTGGATTTTTAATATTGGTTTAAAGTGTAAAAGACAATATTACCCAATGATGGCTATGGTTGTTAATGGTTTATATTAGCTGAAAGCTGTAAAATCATCCAAGGACTCTGTTAGCATTAGAATAATAATTTACCAAGACAATTACCACATACTGGAATTTCTTGCAGCTCTAATTCAGTATTATTAATAATGGATAAAATTGCACTTTTCTCAGGTTGCTGTGGGCAGCAGGGAATTATTTCAATGAATATTTCAGCACATTATTTTAATCATTGTTTCTCCAAATCCAAGTGGGCAATTTTTTATACTTCTTAATTCAGTCTACTAAGAAGCCATGGTCATTAAATTGCAAACTATTTGTAGTGAGTTCTGTCCTGTGATTTACAAGCCTTGTTAAAAACAGTGTAAAAGAAAGCAAACTGTGCCATTAATACTTGTAATTTGATGTTGCATTTGTTACTAAATGCACCATGATTAATGCTTTTAGTAGAAGGAAGAAAATTGTAAACGAAAAAAAGTAGAGCTGAGTGTTATAATGCCTAAAATACATGAATGTTACTATTGTTTGTTTATTTGTAGAGGAAGCATGTATACAAATACAAATGTAAAATATAAATATCTCAAAAATTATCTCAATTTGCCAATGAGATGAAGAAATAAAGCTTCAATTTTATGGAAAAAGTGTATTTCTAGTTATGTATTGCTATTAATAGGGATTCTGTCTTTTTATTTTCTCATCCTTAGCCAATTACACGATTTCTGGCGTTTGGATTACTGGGAAGATGATCTTCGTCGAAGGAGAAGATTTGTTCGCAATGCATTTGGTTCCACTCACGCTGAAGCATTGCTCAAAGCGGCAATAGAGTATGGTCAGTAACTGTGCCTTTTATTCAAAAATACCATGTGGTTGAGAATTCATTTATTTCAGTAGTATTTAATGTTCTTCATGTCACAAGTCTGAAATATTTTGTCTGCTTTATCCTTCAGTATCATTTGGGTCACACTTAATCAGCCCAGTATTTCTCACACAAGATATATTTTTTACCCTGAAACTTCTTTTTAAGAAATTAAAAGATTTTACAATACTGGTTCTTAATCAACATCCCTTTCATATATTCTAAAGCAAGAATAAAATTTTTTTTTCAGTGTCATTCAAATTTTGATGACTAATAATCATGGTAAAAAATAAATATATATATATAATATATAGTTCTGAGTACAGAATCACATTATACAAATATACAGACATTATACAAGTACACATATATACATGTGGTATATATGTATATTTGTATGATGTGATTCTGTACTCAGAATTATATATTTTATGTATACCTTTGCACACACTTATTTATACTGTATAAATATATATATACACACATAATATATGTATACTGTGTGTATATATTCATATATATCTAACTGAAGCATGTTTTATTAATAATCCCTTTACATATTTTGTATTTTAATTTCACTCTATTCTTTTCAGTTCAATAAAACAAAATTAAATTAAAAATCCTATTAGTCTTCACATTTAATTGTCTAATCCTCCAGTGGATTGCAAATGAACTTTGAGAAAGATAGTCCCCCATTTATAATATCATCAACTATCACAGTGCAGTAGAGCTGTACCCTAAATTGTCCTTTATAAAATGTACAGTAAAAAGTAAATATCAAAATATTTTTGCTGCTTAATAGAAATGCTGCTACTTTAGATTGTTGGCCACTAAGAATTATGATTAGGAACCCTTGACCTATTTGCTCATTTTTAAATACTCTAACAAGTTTGAATTTAATAAAACATATCAGAATTTTATAAAACACATACAGTGAAGGAGTACCAATAATGAGCCCTATTCATATATTTTTGTCATTATCCACTTTTATTCTTTCAATTACTTGTATTTTATTATATTAATTTTCATTTATTTGGGAGTAATAAACAAGCCATCTGATTTAAAATTTACTATAGTAGGTAAATAGTTTTATATCAAACTGTAGTCTATATCATGAAACACCATTCATGTGCTTAATAAATGGAATAGGGAAAGTGTGTAATCCTAATAAAAAGACAAAATGTACAAAGCTCTTAAAATTTGTCATTCCAGGCAGCTGTTCATTATTGTACCTTAGTAAGGCTCACAACATCATTAAATAAATAGATGAGGATTTTATATGAAAATGTCATACCTGAGATAAAAGTTACAAAGTAACTTTATACAGTAAAAGCAACTATGTAAAAAAAAACTGCTAGAAAAAAATCAATTGACCTTACTATAAGTGATTTCTTTAATCAACTCAAAAAGTTATCGAAGGATTTTAGCACCCTAAGGATTTGATACCAACTTACAATGAAGCGTTTCCTTTATGATCCTATAGCAGAGATTCTTAGAACTATCTGCTTACTTAGCAATGACTTGTTTTATTACGTGAGCTTAAAATTACTAAACTTCATTTCATTTGCCCAGTAATTTAGACTTTTTCACCAATTCATCCTGAATCCATGGCATTTGAAATTAAAAACATCTAGAGACAACTTGTAGCAGAGCAGGCTGCAGAGGTGTCATTAATGATATCGAATTGACAAGACTTTAATTATACAGGATTCACATTATACTACATTCTGTATTCTACGGGATTTACGAAAAGACTTTGTTAGAAAAAATAGTTCTTTTTTCTCTTAAAAGTGAATACTTAGCTGGGCTCGGTGGCTCAGCCTGTAACGCGCCTTTGGGAGGCTGAGGCGAGTGGATTGCCTGAGCCCGCGGGTTCGAGACCCGCCTGGGCAGCGAGACCTCATCTCTACAATAAATAAAAAAATCAGCCAGGCGTGGTAGCGCATGCCTGTAATTCCAGCTACTGGGAAGGCTGAGGCGGAAGGATCGCTGGAGCCCAGCAGGCGTGGCTGCAGTGGCCAGGAGGGGCCACTGCACTCCAGTCTGGGCGACCAAGTGAGACTCCAACTCAAAAAAAAAAAAAAAAAAGTGAATACTTTAATTTGTGTTTAGTGTGTAAAATATTTCTATGAGTAAACCAGTGTCAAAGCCTAACAGTAACAAATTTTAGAATCTTTTACCTTAATATCTTTTTGAAACTGATGGTCACATTTTAGTAACATAGTAACTAATGTAAATGAGCCTAAACTAAAACACAACACTCTAAGTTGAAATGGATAAAAGGTATAAGTGATACTAAATATTCTCTGTGTGCACTATAAGTGTATTTTAAAATACAGTATTTATGGATTTTCAATGCTAGATCATCAGCAGTATTCAGAACCTACTGTTCCTCTTGAGCTGGGCCATTTAATAAAAGGAAAGATGAGTATGTTTTTGTTGTATACATATTAAGAATACGCCATAAAATATCTAGGAGATCTGCATGTTGCCTATCCTGAAGTTACTCCATGTTCATTCTCAGGGTTAAGATTGTGGAGTAGAAAACAAAAGAGAACAAAAGCAATTATTTTCTAACCTTGGTTGCAGTCACGCCTTTTGGAACTGAGTAGAGTTAGGAGTAAAAAAAAAAATATGAAGGGTGAGTGGAAAGCACTCCCTGGATCCTTTGTGCATACTAGAGGAAGGAATTACAAACTACCCCAAGAAACATGGAGGCTCGTGCCTTCTCCCTACTTCTCGGTGTGTCTGCTAACCTATGTATAAGGAATTTCTTCAGAAGAAATAGGAAGTAGGCACCTCTAAGTATTACAAAATACTTCATCAAGTAAAAATAGATATTGAAAACTTAATTAAAAGCAGAATTTTTGGGCAGTCCCTTTCGGTCCCCTTCCACTGTGGGAGCTTCTCTGTCCTCTCAATAGATCGTGCTTTTAAAAATATGCTAAATAAATAAATAAAAGCAGAATTTTTTTATTTTAAAGAAAGATTTTGATTTACATATTGCCAGCACATTCATATAAAAGTAAAAATAACCTCAGCCCATCTTGTACATACTATGCTATTCAACATTTCAATGTGTTTAGGTATTTTGAAATCTGACAGTGTGTAGACTGACATCCAAATGAATGAATGTTTTGGAGTTATGAAAACATAGATTAAAGGTATATGTATAGCAGGATTCTGCAAATTCTGAATTAACTTCTAGGATAAATTGAAATTCCTACTTATTCCTTCCTCTATGTTTAATAATTACAGTATTTCAATTACCCTATTATTAAATTCTGTATTCAGAGTTAAGTGTAAACTGTAGAGAGCCTCTTCTGAAAACTTCGGTCAAAAAATTTTTATATGCGCCAAAGTGGTAGGAACAAGTTATGTGTTAGGAACAAACTAACATTTTAAAGATGGAACTTTCAGTATGGCTAGTAGTATCTGAATCAGCGATCCAAGTTTTCAGCATTTTGAATGCGCTGTCTATGCTGGGAGAGTAATCTTCAATTAGTTAAAAAGGGAATCATTACATACATAAACATCACAACAATCCCTAGGATTTGAACCACTGGTTGGTCTTATCCTTTAATGTAGCGCACCATGTCTCAAGAATAGGAGCCTGTATTAGTGTAATAGAAGTGAAACTGATTCAGCTGACTTCGTGTTTTAATAAAAATTTTTGTCATTTGATTCTCTTTGATATCCTAAATTCATCTAAACATATGAGATTAAATTGTGGTTAAATTTTCATGTGATGGGAAGTGACATTTAGCCATAACTTGGATTTCATGACATTAATTTTAAGCAACTTACTTGGAGCCTCAAATTCAACATATTAACAGTGCTTTCTTTTAAATGAGCAAACAATCAGAATTGGATGTAATTTCAAGGGAAAAAAGGATAGTAGTTTTATTTCATATTTATTTTTAAAAGCTTTCCCTTCAATTCATCATTAAAACTTGGTTGACCTTTTTCGGTTGGAAAAATATCCTTTACACTGATGGGGTTTTTTCATGCTTTTTAGTAATACTAATGAGTTGAATAATTTATGAGGTTGTCATGTGCAAAAGATTTTGTGTGATTTGATATACTTTCAGCCTCTGGTGTTGGAATGTGATTAATAAAAACCTAGAGGCATGTAATTTTTTCCCTGATGTTTAATGTTCTAATTTCTCATGTATTGAATGTATTATTTAGGTGTTTTCTAATAGTAAAATTTCATGTAATCTAATTGATAACTGGGAATTTTACAGACCATAGCAATGGAAAAATATTTAGAAAATGTTTTTAAACTCATAAACTCATCTTCTGACCTGCAGGGTTTTCTTCTTCAGGACAAATTAGCTAATAGGGAAAAGATTGAACAAAGGAGGCTGTTCTGTATATTATTTATATATTAAAATAAAACCTAGACTGACTACTGGTACATTTCTAGTGCATGAAAATTATGGCTATCAAAGAATACAAAATATTAATAAGTTTGGTGTCTTTGTTGACTGTCAGTTATCATTTCAGCTCTCTTTCCCTTCCATAACTTACAATGGAACAATGTTTCATCAAAGCCTAAGATTGCAAGCGCCTCCATGCCTGTGATCAAAGACATCATCTTAAATAGGTCTGATCAGGCATCCCAGAAGAGGGCAGGCTGCTTCAGCCTGAGGAAAAAAAAAAACATGGAGCAAAGATGACAAAGTTAATCAGTCATTTCTTGGCAATAAATAATAAAATATGCTGAGAACTGCAAATGAGAACATTCTTAGGTTCCTCAGAGATGTGTCTGCTTAACACCTGATTTATCCAAGATTGTGAAGCCATCAAGATATGACCTTGATGAATAAAAAGTAGTTCTGTAATGAATCTGGAATTAAATTAGTTTTGATGGTATGTGCATAACTACTGCAATGTGCTACTTGCAGTCATCAAAAAATAAAAAAGGCACTGAGAATTTCAAAAAATGCTAATGCAGCTATACAATTGTTGAGAAAGAAGCTATCAAATAATCTGACTTCATTTTTCAAAGAGGGTATGGTTATTGTAACATTTGGGAAAGATAATTTGATTTTTTAACCTAATAACCCATTGGTTATATTATACAGAGACTCTAAAACATTTTTATTGTTGTTCGTTATAACTCTATTTTAAATGGTATATTATTAATTGGATCTCCATATTTGGAATGAAATAGGTGATCTGGTTATGGTTAAGATCATTTATTTAACCCTTAATAAGTTTCTTTTAAAGAGAGAGAATGACATGCAGGGAAGTATCTGTCAACTCTTTTTGGTGTCAGTGTCAAATTTTAGTATTACAGCCACGTCTTCACCCCATGGTTTTTATAATCTCAAAATAATTGAAGTGGATTATGTAAGGCTAAGCTACAAAATCTGCGTACAACGTACTTTTTTTCAGATATAATATAGCATTTTTCATGTCAGTAAATGTTTTAACAAGCCACCTCCATTTTCAGGTTGAAGATACAGATTGTAGACTTTAAACAGATTCAGAGGAATCAAATAACTTTATTAATTTAAAAGCATTTATCAAACAGCTTCTGCACAGTGTGCATGTACTAAATGCTGGATTTGGAGACTGAGATGGTTTCTGCCATCTAACAGCACATGGTTTAATGACTCTCACTAGGGATGGAGGTGGAGTGCCCTACTAGCAGCTTATTGGTAGAGGCCAGGATTGCTGCTCAAAACACCCTCCCATGCACAGGATGGGTCCCCAGGTCAGCAATAACAATCCCAACGCACAAAAAAAAAAAACAGCCCAAAATGTCAGTAGTACCAAAGTTTGAAAAGCCTTCGTCTAGTGGAAAGAATAAATAGTTATAAAGGGAGAGAGTAGTTCGAATGGAGCACAGAGGGAACAGGGACTCACTGAGCCTGGGTGGAGTGGGCTTCACAGAAGTCATGACTTACAAATTGTCTCAAGAGATAACTACGAATTTACCAGAAGATCAGCTAAGGCATTGCAGAGATAACAAAAAGTATGAAGTCTCAGAGGCATCAGGATGCTGACTTGTTCCTTTGACTGACCTCAGTATTTTACATTGCATAAGTCACATGTAAAAGTTTCAGAAAGTATTTTTATTTTAGACATGTCATATCCTTAGATGAAACAAAAACCATTTGAGGGAAAAAATCAGTTCTATCTATTCCATTAGGGGCATCCACATTGATACAATTCCTTGTGCTTACTACTCAGCTGCTATTCTTTATTTGATTGACTAAATGCAAGGGATACACACAGCATTTTGACCATACCATTCATCACTTTGGGTAACAGTAATGAAGGATGGGTTTCCTTTGGGCTTGGTCTAAAAGTATGATTTTCGTTGAGGGAAGTAGTCATTATCCTAGAGGGAGGTCGTAGTTCCATAATGTTCGTGTTAGTGCTAACTAGCATGGAACTTATTTACATCACTGTTTATAGTCTTACTTATATTCTTTTAGACTAATTTTTGGAGAAGTGTATACACAATTGCACTTATAAATAATTATAGCACGATAAATATGTTCATCAAAGTGCATTAAAAATGCTATGGAAGAAATATATTTTAACTGAACTTGAAAAGATGAACATGAATATTCCCAAGCCAATGAATGGGAGGGTGGCATTGTGGAGAAGGGGACCATACAACACAACATCATGTATTTGCAGAGTGGAAAGGGTGCTATATGATGGAACACAGGGCAGTGCAGGGAAAGGGGATGAAGGTGAAGCTGAAAGAGCAGTTGGTCATTCTATAAAGGGATTGTCAGGCAAAGTCATTAAAGGATTTTTCTTTGGGATGATGACACATCATAGAAATGAAGTGACATGCCAAATATAAACAGTAGATAGATCTCAACCCCAACCCAAATACTATTCTCTTACTCTACGGTGTGTTGCTGTTAATACATTTGGAAGTGTCTTCACTGCAGGGACATTATTGAACATCTCCCCGCTGTAAAGTGTTCCTACTAGTTTTTGACTATCATCTGTAAAGGTATATCAAAGCAGATTAACTTAGTATCATTCACAGGATGTGTATTCTGTGTCATTTATAAAAACATTTTTAAATGTGTTTGGTGATTTTTAAAGTGATTTTAAATAATCTATGTCAGCACCATCCCTTAGATATTCTGTTTCTTTAATAATTAAAGAAACATTTGTGTTAGTTACCTTTTCATTCCATGTCTCTGAGACACTTACTTACCTATCCCCAAAATCTCCCACCCGCATTTCCATCATCTCATTCTTTTAAAGTGTATTTTCCCCATTGAACTTTGTGACAGACTTTTTTAAGAAAGAAAAAATTAAAAAACAAGTGTCATTGACCCTGCTGCCTAAGGAAGTTTCCCCATCTTCTCTGCCCTCTTTCAAGTTGTCCAGGTCATCTTTTTGTGCATTCCAAGGGTTGCCAAACTATCTACCTTCCATTCTGCTACTCACCTGCCATTCACCCCTCTTGGCACGTGGTACAGGTTTCTTTTCGTTGTCCTTCCTTTCCTCCTCCTTCTCTGTCCTTCCAGAAAAGAAACATGCTTGTTTACAGGAAATCGTTTTTAAGAGACAAAAATATTTAAGGAAGTGGGGGAAAATCACCCATAGTCCATGTAAAGATACCTACTGTCTTTACCATTTTGGCATTTTTAAATTTCGTATTAGTCTTTTTCTGTGTATATTTTATCACAGGGACCAAACACTATGCGATGTACTCTGATAGCCACAAAGATGAATATTGATCATCTCTTCTCTGTATGATATTTAGTGGGTTCCGAACTGGTCCAAGTTTTCTGTATGTTTTATCATGGTTTTCCACTAAGTAAAATGTACCATGTGATATTTAATATGAAGAAATCTCATTGTACATCATCAAAAATTACCCTAATTTCTTGGCTAATCAAAATCCTACCAAGTAATATCCAGTCTGAAATGCAGAGAGATTCGAGATATATCATGTACATTCTTAAAATATAGTTTATCAAATTTCCTTTTAAAAGCATAGAATGCAGTTTTCTACATTGACTCTATTAAGATTATTGAGTTAACATTTTATACTTATATAGTGCTTTACTTAAATTCAATAACATTTTCTTGCACCTTTTTAATTGCATTTTCTGTTTAAAAATGCTGTTTATGAATATCCCCTTTGTTGGTCTGCTCTGAAAAATACTGCTTACATGTGAATATTTTGAATTAGGAATAAATGAAATTCCGTTTTTGCTGTCACAACCAAATGGTAAAAATGCATTGCATGTCTTTGAAAATCAGTGTAGTCTATTAGCAAGCCTGTCAATATAAAAAGTGCATTCCATTTCCACCTCTTGCTCTAATAACCTTTTCTGTGTTACTCTGAGGCAGTTCACATAATCAGAGTATATTGTCAGCCTACCGGAGTTGGGGAAGCATGAAATGAAAATCACGTTAATATTGATCCAATTCTTTTACTTGCAAGTGTCCTTGATGTCCTTTTCCACTAAGCAATAACTGTTGGTGTTAGGTAGCCATTTTCTTCTCTTCCTCCTTAAATTCCAGTAAACTGTTCACAAGCATAACTAATCTGAATAAGAATTTAGCACTTGGAATACTTTCCTTAAGCAGTGTATCTTTATTAATACCCAGATTGCTAATGCAGCATGTTTCCTATACCACTGAAATATTTCCCCCAGGCTTTTCAGAAAGCAGCCCACCTACAAATATAATGTTTATGTCTAGTTTAAAACAAACAAAAGTCGGTACAAGTTTCTCTTTGGTTAAAACACAAAAAAATACTGTCTTCTGATTTTACATAATATAATGGACCCTAAGTGCCATCAGTTAGGGATTCGGTAAAGGATTACCATTTTTTGAATCAAGTCTACTATAAATTAGAAGCTGGGGTCTTGGGTTTTTAATTTTATGGTAGTATAGATAATATCTATTTTGGATTATTCAGTATATTATCTGTCAATACAAATAAATTGCAATGGGAATCATGGTTAGATCCAGTCCATTCAAACTAAAATACTCACAAGTAAGAAAGGAGGAATTTGGCCATTGCCTTGCTAAACTGCAGTGTGTCCATGTGCTCTTTGAGCTCTGGCCATGTCTCCTGGCTTTGGCTCCCTCCCCTACCTTGTAGAGGTAAATCTCCTCTTTCTCTCTGTCTGATTTACTTTCTAAATAAGTTATATTTCCAAACTAAAAGAAAAAAGAAAAGAAGGAGGAATTTGATGTTTGAACTGTCCAGATTTTATATCCTTACTTATTAAATTTTCTTAATAATACTCAGATTTTTACTTAAAATGGATTTTAAACAACAAATAGAAATAGGCTGGTTGAATAGAAACAGTCTGTTTAACTTATAGAAGTAGTTTATTTCATAAAATGATTTTGTATTGGTAGTGGGATCCTGACTCAGCATCAGGCATAAAAAAGTAAAATGATACTTGAGATTTCTACACATTCTTGCTAATTAAGTGTTTTTATTCAGTATTACTAACAGTTTTTGCCATTGGGATTTTTCTGCTGAATGGTCTGTTCTTTAGGAAAATAATTTTCATACAGATGATGATTTGATTTTTTTCCTTAGTCTTCAGTAGGAAACTGGACTTTCCTTTTTATATCATCATAATGTATGTTTCTTAGGGAAAGAAATACTATATCTGTGTGATAAACCCAAACACTGATTTAAAATTTGAATTTAAATGATTTACAAAGAAAAATATTTACTTCATAATAAATTATTGTTATAGTAGATTATGTTCTATGTATGTATCTATTACTTTTATCTCACAGATACACTAGTGTTAGCATAAAATATTTCTGAACAATAAGTTTCTCAGTATAATAAAATGCTTTCTTTCATCTTTTTTTGAAGAGTTCAAAATTGTTAACTTCTCAGTAGTAGATTGAGTTACACATATTATTGTATGATATCATGTCACCCATATCAAATGTAATTAGCTGAGAGATATAGTTATTTTAAGGTCTTGTCCTTGTAGTGGAAATTAAGTAATATCATTTAGAATTCCTAAACACACTCGTCTGAAAGGTATGTGTTGCTCCGACTTGAGTTTTAAGGAGAAAAAGTAATCTTTAATTTTAAATTTTTCTAAATATTATTGTCATTTATGCTTTTAAAAGAAAGTATTTAGGTTTGAAAATGAAGTGCATCATTTTGTCTCTAAATATTATTGTCATTTATGCTTTTAAAAGAAAGTATTTAGGTTTGAAAATGAATTGCATCATTTTGTCTTATTTACAGAGTGGTAGACTGTATCAAAATGCATTGAACAAGCAAAAAATATTATGAAATGGTGTATATTTAAAAGAATTATTCTTTGAGAAAGAATACATCCTGTGAAACTGATTTCCTGAGGTTTAGGAACAGAATTTCTCAATAATATGTTTAGGTAAAAATAAAATGAGACTAAATTTCCATTCTGCCAGTGTCCTTTCAAAGATGAAGAAAGAAGTCTACATTAAATGCTTTATAGTTTGTTGAGAAAGCAGAAGTTCTTTTTCTTCAAATATCTAAGTTATTACATATTTATATTAATATATATACATATGTATTTTAACATATCTATATACAAAATCAAAAAACCTATCATGCATTGATGCTTTATGTAATTTTATTTAGTAATATCTTCAAGTAAATAAAATTTTATTGAGAGAAAACAGTTTTAAAATGGAAGCTTTTTTCACTCCATTCAGTTTCATAGGCACCTCATAGCACCTAAGCTACATGCTCCTGCCTTCAGGGAGCATCCAGCCTAGTGGAGAAGTAAGGCTCATATTGTGTTGTATTGAATATAAGCAGATGGTTACAACAGCATGGTGGAAGGAAGAATAGGAATATTAACTCCAGTTGAATGAAAGGAAATCATTCGTTGAATGCCTGATGTTGGCTAGGCATTATGCCAAGACCTTAAACTCATGCTTTGTCTTGACTTTTTAATCCTCAAATCAGCCTGCCTTTTTTCTCCTTTGCATAAATCTTTTGCAACACTTTTATAAATAATAAAGCATTAACCATGTTCCTCTTTAGTTTTAATTATATACTCAGTATACTCTTTTACTACTCTAATTAATTTATCTTATTCTATCAAAAATTTAACATTCTGAAAGCTTATTGTGTAAATAATCTTCACACATTTCCATTGTTTCATTTTAGCTTTACAATAATGCTATGAAAATTTGATTGGAAAATACTTGTTATTGCTCTTTCATCAGTTGGGAAACTGAAATTAAGAGATGGGTCTGGATTTTTTTTTTTTGAATCCTAATGGATATTTATGGGAATAATAAAGTGTGAATGGCAAATCACAAGTCCAACTTCCTCATTTATGAGGAAACTGTAAAGGACATAAAAGGAAAAGTAACTGAAGGTAATGTGCTTGTAAATGATTAATATGTGAATTATATGTCTGTGTTTTCATGTGCTTTTTCACAAGCATTTACTACCACTTGTGCACTTGAAACACTAGAAATTAAGGTCCAACAAAGAATCCCTAAATAGAAGACTCCAAAATGAATAACGATAATATGTTATGACTTATTTCTAAGATACAGATTATACTGAGGAAGTGATAAAATCAACCAAATTGAATCTTGAAGGACAAAGGCAGGTAAGAGGATTCTATGTAGAAGAAATTACATATGTCAGACTTTAAGATCTGAGACAGTATGACATGTGTGGGAACAAAAGTAGTCAGCTTTGGGGAAGTATGAGGCACAAAGAGCCCACATCAGTAAGATAGTGAAGTAAAGTAAACAGGGGCCAGGTCTTGAGCTGTAGACCATGTATTTAAATTGTACAGAAAAATAGCACTGAAAATGTAGTCTTCCCTAGTTGATATACATAAGATAGATATATATACCCACACACACACCTATATGTACACATACATACATATATCACTTTTTAATAAGTGACAAAGCCATATTCCACAGTATAAATAATAATAGCATACACTGGTAAGAAGCTGATTCTACAAACTGGCTTATGTTGGGGGTTATATCTGTTCTTTTTGTGCGCTAGCCACATGTATATGATTCATGGCTTATCTATTGTTGTGAATTACTTTTTTCTTTATTAGTGTCGATGTTTTAGAATGAACTACAGGATACTTTCTTAAACAGAAATGAAATACCATGTAGTATTTTCCGTTACATTAATTGCTCATATTTATCAATAGAAAAGAACATAAAGAGCAAATGAACTCATTTCTTGGCTTGATGGTTTGGCCATTCCAGGTAGATGTATTCTTTGATATCACTAAGGTGGCATTATGTCTTCAATTTGTCATTTCTGTATTAACTTCTTATTTAAAACAACAATATTTTAAATAAATCTTATTTAAAATGATAAAACTTCAAAATTAATAATATAGTAGTGACAATAATGTGGGAATATAATAACAGTACTAGAAACATTTAATTATCCTGTTGCTTCACTTGTAAAATATACTTTGTTTCACATGGATTCTTGGTTATTAAGAGAAATTTTATGAAAAAGGAACTGTAGGCTTCATGCAGTATTCCATATTAGATCATATTTTCACATGCAGAGCTTCTTCAAATGTACATATTGACTGAGAAGTCTTCCATGTGTTTATTATTTATAACATGATGTGGAAAGTAACATGGTCTTTATAGACTAATGAAGCTAAATCGGAAATTACACCATGTTACTATAATTTTTTTTCTTCTGAATTTTTTTAATTGTATGGCATTTTAATGTTTTCATTAAAATATTATATATCTCTATCCTATCCCACTTTACATGTAATTTACATTTCAAATCCAAGGCATTCTGGTGGTTTGTGGCGTTCGCTCGTTAATTTCTTGATAAATGGCTAAAGAGGCCAAGAAGTGCACTCGGTCCAACCTGTCTTCTGAAGATAGATGATCTCAAATAAATTCTCTTCCCAATCAGATTTTGATTTGTTGGGTGTTAAACCAATTCTTTCTAAGGACAATGTTTATAAGCCTTGTAATGAGACAGCCCTTTGAGACCTTACCTCTTTTTGCTTGTAATTTTGATGAATGAAACTCTAATTCATAAAGGATATTGTGATTGAAAAGCACCTTTAGATCTTGTACACTTTAATTTAGATAAATGTTTGGTGCAGTACCATAAAATCAGGACATTTACTGGGCTGCAAACTGATAACACTTCAACAGGAATGATAAGGTCAGTGTGTTGATGTGGATTCATTTTCTATATATCTTTTAAAAACATGATTGCTTTACTGCTTTAAAACCAGAAGGGATAAAATTGAAAGTTTGGTATACCTTTCAGAGCTCACCTTCCTTCCACTACATTTTTTATATTGGTTAATTTTTATTTTGGTAATGCAAGAGTAACATAAAGCTTTTTTTTAAAACTGACAAAGCAGATTACACATGATTATGATACAAGGAAAAACTTGCTTTATTAGGCTAACTCACATTTAAAAGGCTTTATTGACTTTCACGTTATGAACCAAGTTCCCTTTCGTGTAAATACATAGATTCTACAACTCACAAAGACTTTGGGATATCTTGGCAACTTCAGATTTAGAAATACCTGGAGGTGACTGTTATGTCTGAGTGTATTTATTTATTCAGTATTTATGAAGGCTTGCTCTGTGCCAGGCAGTGTGCTAAGTACTGAGAATACCCAAACAAAAGCATGTTTCCAGTCATCAAGAAGCTTCCAAGCTATCGTGGAGATAAACAGTTGCAATACCTAAAACTATAGTCACAGAATTTATGAGGTATGGAGGAAGCAGAAGGGGAAAGTCTTAAGTCTACCTTAAGAAATCACAAAAGGGAATGGGACAGGGTGGGAGGGTGGGTGGTAAACTTGAACTTCTGTTCAGCAAACGTTTGTGGCCCAGCTTCTTCTGAGTTACAGGCACTGAAATCACAGAAAATGGGGCTCTGGCCTAGTGGAGAGGACAGGCACATGACAGATAAGATCTGTGTAGCGCAGTTGAGTTGTGTATAAGCTGTGAAGGTGCAGAAAGATTGGTAGCAAAGGCATGTGAAGGAAGTTAATTTTGAAGGACACATAGGAATTAGCCAGAGAAAGGAGGAAGGAAGGAGCGTACCATATAAAGGAATACTGTTAGCTTCAGGTAAAGAGGGATGTGAGGCATGGCAAACCTTGGAAGCTATGAATGGTCCAATGTTGCTGAGGGGGAGAAAAGAGGATAAAGGACCTTGGTCAGCCATGCTAAGCAGCTTTGCTTTTGTCTTACAGCATAAGCCTTGCATGAGTGCTGTTGATGGGGAGGAGTTAAAAAACAATATAAAACAGAAAACATCCTTAGCTTCTTGGTGTTTTGTAATACTCTCTCTGGCAGAAGTATGGAAAGTGGTGTAAGTAAGGCAGCTAGTGAAGCCCCCTAGACCCAAACAACAATGCCCTGAATGAGGGCAGTGGCAGTCATCATGCAGGATGAATTCTTAGGTTTTGGGCTTTAGTAAGTGGGTTGATCAAAATAGGAGGAGGAGGAACAAGAGACAATTAGCTCAGAGAAATGTGCAGTTAATAATATTCAGGCAAAGATGTTTAGAAATATAGCTGTCAAGACCTTAAAAAAGACTTCTGGTTTATTAATTATTGGACTTGCCTCTTCTGTTCTCAAATGATATAAGCTCTGTGTTTCTCTGTGTATTTGCCAAGAAGCAAGCAACTTACAAAGATAACTGCCCTCGGAAGATTACTGTTATGCTGGCTTTATATCACCAAAAATAAAATAGAATTAAGATAAGATTCTGAAGCATTCCGTTTTCTATCCTTAATCTTTCATTCCAGAAATAAGAATTATCTATGGGCGAGTGGAAAAAAAATACACATATAATCCATTTAATTCCCCTCTCCTCCAATGCAGCATGGATTTGTAATAATATTATTGGTCTCTGAAGTATTTATTAAAATATATGTTTAACAATCTGCTACATAATACTGTTAAGCTATATATTAGCCATGTTCTCTAAATGCTGTTATCTAGGAGGAGCTAGGATGACAGACTCCACTCTCAGCCAATGACATTCTATAATGGCATTATGACATGACTGTATTCCTCAACATGTGTTTTTATTCCTATGTCCTTTCTTTGAGTCCATTTTTTAATGTTTTAGCTCACAAAATTGGCCTATAGTCACTGACAAAAAGAAGTATATAAACTGCATAGGAAAAAGGCTAACGCTGCTTTCCAGTGAAACTTTTAGGACAGCCAGATGTTCTTCCAAGAAAATGGTTCAGCAAACATCAATAGGTAGTAATGGACTATCGGAAGTCCAAGGGTATAGGCCTGGGAGAATTGACCAAAAGTATTATAAATTGTAACTAGTGAGTATTTTGGCCAGAGGCATGTCATGATTTGAGAGCAATTGCCTGTGTATACAACACTGTAACTTCTCCACGAAATATAATACAGCACCACCATATAGGACTGATTTATTAGGTTCTCATTTCCAGGCA
Organism: Carlito syrichta; assembly: GCF_000164805.1. Lineage (NCBI taxonomy): Eukaryota > Metazoa > Chordata > Mammalia > Primates > Tarsiidae > Carlito > Carlito syrichta. The sequence continues at coordinate 1,394,112 of NW_007248697.1, read as the reverse complement.
TATATCCACCACACCAGATGATGGAGATATTTTCCTAGCTAATGCTGCTCCTTGAAGCCTATATTGTAATACTACAGCTAAAACACAGTAAACTACGTTTTCTTCCAAATTGAATTTCTACTTCAAGTGACATGAAATATTATGTGTGTATGTGTGGTATGTGTGTATTTATGTATATGCATGCAAAAATGTACTTGCAATTCAGAGAATTTTAGATTCCTTGTCATCTGCCAAAGAAGATGCTTGAATGTAAATTTGGAAATATTTGTTAACCGTTCAAAATCTTTGTGAATCTTGAGGGATTCACATGCATTCGTTTCCAACTTGTACCTTGATTGACATGTTAATGCCAGCTCACGTTTTGCTACTTTTTTGGTGCTTATTTTTATGTGGTTTGATTTTGGCTTTCTGTATTATCTTATATATCAAAATAAGTTATATCATTTTGAAAAACCAGCATCTATTTCATTCATTGCTAAAGAAATAGCTATTGTGAAGTGGGGTTTCTGTCTTCATCATTCCTACCTCCATCTTTCTATAACTTTTCAGGGACAACTGTTTTTCCCCTCATATGCTTTCTTGTTTATCTCATATTTGCATTACCTACTTCCAAAAGTGATCTGATCAGTTGATTAGCTAATTCACACAAAAATACAAACATGTAAAACTATATAATTTTATGCATCAGAAACCTGCAACTGGGGTGGAGTGTAGATTTTGTTGTAGAAACTGCACTGATCTTAGAGTCTTAAGATATGGATCATAGAGTTCTTTCTCTGCTGCTAGCTAGCCAGGTCCCTCCACAATACATGTCGCCTTCTCAGCCTGTTTCTTCATCTGTGAGACAAGGGTAGGTAATCCAAGTGCCCTTGTACCATGACTCCTTTCTCACAGAAGGCCAGACGAGAAAAACCAGGTAAAAATGTTCTGTAATTATAAAGGAATATGTAAATGCAGCATATAACCACAATAAAGTAATCAAGTATTTGTAACACTATAAGCAAGAGCAATGACAGTGACCTAAATTACTATATTTCGGTTGTGAATAGGCACTGAAGAAGATGTGGTGAAGTCAAAGAAGACATTCAGAAGTCAAGCAATTGTGAACCAGAATGCAGAGACAGAACTGATGCTGGAAGGAGACGATGATGCAGTCAGTCTGCTACAAGAGAAAGAAATCGACAATCTTGCAGGTACATTTTTAACTTTGTTCTATTTATTATAATAAAGACACACAGAGTTACTGAATTTAAAATCTATGTCCTGGTGGATAAATGCATGCCAGTGGTGTCAGTTATGTGAATGTTAATGATTTACTTACTCTCACTCAAACGTGTATTTTACTGCAATGAGTGAGGAGCATTAGCGCTCTCTGTAATGATCAACCTTTTATATAGGAGAAATGTACAAAATATAAGTTGTAACTGCCTATATATCTGGGGTGGGGGACAGGATGATAGACTTGTTGACTTACGTGTATCTCTAACATGCTAACGGCCACAAGGAATAGCCCCTCAGCCAGGCGTCCATTGAATTCGCCATTTCCTCCCTGTTGTCACTCTCAGGAATGTCCCTCCCCCTCCTGTTTTGTCTTGGCCTCATGCTGCTAGTCCTCTGTCCCAAGGAGACATCCTTCCCCACCACCTCAGTGTTACCTTGTTCTGGTGCTGGGATAAGGTCAATTCTGGACGGCATCTGCAGTGACCAGATGGGCTATGGATGTCTTAGCATGTTAACCCATAATCCTCAAACCACTTTGAGAATCTGATAAAAGCAGATTGCTTCATGAAGACGCATATACAGTTTAGAACACAGTTACAGAGTGTTCACTAACCCCTGAAAACCAGTCCATGGAATCATATCCTCCATCTCAGGTTTAAAAAACTCAAAAAGTGACTGAGTCTCACCTCAGTTCTAAATTTTCAGCCTATGCAACGTTGGGGTGGCAGGTGGCAATAGAAAGGTGGACATATATTTATCATTCCATATATAAAATCGCACTTATGTTTCCAGGAGCATTCTGAAAATATCTGCCAGGGCTTTACAAAACCCTCCAGTGATATATTTCTTCTAGTTAGTGACTTCTCTTTTTTACCAAGGAGTTGTTACTGTTCATTATAAGTTGGTGATAGCACATTATTCTCCCTCTTCTAGACTAAGAAAATGTTTAATAAGGTTATTTTAATGCTAGAGCCTAGATATGTCTATGTGATTAACATTTTTGTATCATGAAAACTATTTTTCCATTTTGAAAGTATTCTTAAGACTGTGACTAAATGCTTGCCTCAATTTCTTAAGTAAGTGTTCAGGTTTTGGTTTTGCCATTTTTGTCGTTTGTTTGTTTTAGTAGCTTAGAGGTTTTTTTACCTAAGGCCATTTGGAAATTTAAGCAAATGAGGCTCACTGATTCTGTTTGCCTACAGGTGTGTTTTCTCCCCCCCACTCATTCTTGATCTTAAAGAACATAGAAAATTCACAGATGATATTTCTAACCTTTTTAGAAGATGTGTCATCTTTCCTCATTCACATATACTGGCAGATATGTTTAATAATTGTACAATTTAGTTGAGACTCCCTGGTCCTTTGTTCCCACTGAAGATAATTAATTAGTGGATACAAATTTGCCTAGTCCCTTGAATTTTTTTTAATAAGACTGCCCAGTAGTGCCAGTGGAACAATCCAACACAGACTAATAACCCCTTTCTATTTCTCTTCTTTAATGGTACCTAATTATGAATATTAATTTATATTAATAAGCAAAAGTCTCCCTCTAAATTTATTATGTTCAAACAGCTAAAGAATAGAGAAAATATGCTTGCAATCAATTATTTCAAAATCAAATCATGTGGTTCCTGACCAATTCACTTCATCAAAAACTCCTCTAACTTCTGTCTTTTAACAGATTTTTCATTGAGCACATCTGCTCCTATTTATATCCACCTGGTCCTAACTCAGACTCTTCTAGCGAGATCCTCGCGTCTGAAAAATCTCACAAATGTCCTAAAACATTGATTCCCTGCCTACTCTGTAGTGTTCATTTTTTAAAAACCAGCCCATAGATGTACTGTGAACCTTGAATGCACTGGAAGAGACGTAGGGGATGGATGTTTTATGAAGGACCACAGAAATTGTCTGCATAATTTATAGTAACATATAGATTCATCTTGTAAATATTGAAGCCAGTTAATTAATCTACACTGACATAATAGTGATAATGTTACTAAAATCTATTTTTAGAAGCTAATTACAAGCCAGAATTCTTAGGTTTAAGAAGTCAGCTGTTGATAAAATTACAGGTAACCTAAATACATACCTTTTTTTGTTGTTGCTGCCCTAAGAAATTAATTGTCCAGATTGTGGTTATCTCTGTTCCAGAAACTAAAATTTACTAAATTATGGTGTCTTTCTTATTCATAACTTATCTAAGAAGCCTGGTAGAGCTGTACTGCCTAAACAGAGTGTCACCATCACAGCAGACCTAAGTTCAAATTAAAATCTAGGTGATCCTAAGACCTATTTACAATATTAATATTGTCTCTTTTTTTGCTGTCACAGAAATATTACATAAAATAAGTCCCTTTTTCAATCTCTAAGATGAAAATTACAGGTTTTTCTTTTCACAACTTAACTTAATGATATGGCCTACATATTATTAGTATAAGAAATGTGCCTTCAAGTATATAAATGTAATCAGAGTTCTTAGATTTTAGAGTGTATAAAAAAGAATATACCATTTTTAGAATAGTAATGTTAAAACTAAACACACTGACTAGAATACTATATTTTCCTGTTCTTACAAAACACTCTTTTGCTGACATAGGCACACAGATGAGATCATATATTATGCTTTGTCAATATACAGTATTACTTAATAATCAAGTTAAACTCAAACAGAAAAAGGTATGCTAGTTAATATAGAAAACTAAGGAAAAGTACTTATTTAAGATTAATTCTGGTTTGGGTTTTAAAGTATAGGGTCAATTTCTGCTTCTAAAAGGAAGCAAAAAAGAAAAAAGACTAGCTAGCCTGTCTTACCAGGACCCAGACAGTGTTCAGAGGGCTTTGTGTGCGGTAACCCACTTAATCTTTACAACAACCCCATAAGGTAGATAATACTGTTACCACCAATTTTAGAAATGATGCAGAGGTCAGGAAATTAAGCAATTTGCACGAGGTTGAAAAGTATATAAAATAATATATTTCTTTAAAAATATGCATATGTGGTTTGAACGAAAATATACCAAATAGTATATTTAAATATGTGTGGGATTGTGTATGTGTATGTATATTTACTTTAAGACTCTTACAAAATGATGTAAAAATGAGATCTTCCATTTGTAACTCAATTTTTACACTAGTTTCATTATATTACAAGTTTATGAATATGCATAATTTTACTTTTATTTAGTCTATGGGTGGCCCAAAATCAATCTGGTACGTTTAAAAAATCTGATGACTAGAATGCTTTTGGCACAATTTTACATAAATATTGATCTTTTCTCATGTTTTCTCCATACTGTTTGACGTTTTCTAGTTTGATTTAAGATAAAGTGTTCCACAAAATTCTGTAGCTTTAAATGTCATATAATTTTCTGTTTCACTTTTAGTTCTCTTTCTTCCCAAGCTGTTCATCTCAAGAGGCAAGTTAAATGTATGTGACTACTAATTATTCAAGTTATTATGTATTGTACAAATGGCTAATTTGACTATAATATAGAAGTATACCAATCAATAAAGCAATTATTTTGCTAATAACACCTAACTTAATTTCCCTTAATTGCTTTTTTAGTCTGTAGTGATTCACCCCAGTGAATCAGCACCTAAGATTCCAGATTTCAATTTACTAATTACATTTTTACTGAAAACATTGAGATTAATTGGTATAACTCAATGGATTTTTATCTAAAATCTTGATTATTTGTTTTAATTTGAAACTTAACAAATAGTTCCTTAAATAATAATTGTGTGACTTAAAATTAAGATTAACTCAAATTTATAAAAATTGACAAGTGAAGGATTTAATTAAACCAACAGAAAGAACTGTGTTCCACAAATGAAATGTATTATATGTCTTTTAGAGTGAGTCTGTCACATTTGATTAGTGATTAAAAATATATTTTACATAATAGAGTTGGAATCTATATAGATTTCTTTCTTTTAAAAGATGTGGGGTACAATTCAGGATTAGGTATACAAATAAATGGTCATTGTACAGGTAAAGTTTGGCCTCACTTCACCTGGTTTGAGATCAGGTACCCTTACTGATGAAAAGTGGCCCTTCCCACCCTGGGCAGTTTCCCATTACTGCCAGCCCCTTTCTTACAGCATTATGATAATTGTTCAGCATCGACTTATGCGTGAGAACATGTGGTACTCAGTTCTTTGTTTCTGTGATAGATCACTGAGTATTACAGACTCTAAATCCATCTAAGTTGCTGTAAAGTTCATAATTTTGTCCTTCTTTATTGCTGAATAATATTTTATCGAGGATATGCACCACATTTTTGTATCCAGTCTACTTTCGATGGGCAGCATGGTTGGTTCCTTGTCTTTGCCACTGTGAATAGTGCTGCAGTAAACATGCGTGCACAAGTATCTTTTTTGCAGAATGATTTGAGTTCCTCCAGATATATTCCCAGGAGGAGGATTGCTGGGTCGTATGGAAGGTCAATTTTTAGATCTTTTAGGAATCGCCACACTGTTTTCCACAGAGGTTGTACTAGTTTACACTCCCACCAACAGTGTAGAAGTGTTCCCTCTTCCCCAGCATCTGTTGTTTTTTGAGTTATTGAGGATGGTCATCCTGACTGGAGTTAGGTGGCATCTTGGTGTGATTCCAGTTTGCATTTCTTTGATGACTAGAGAGGCTGAGCATTTGTTCATGTATCTGCTGGATGTTCATTTGTCTTCTTTTGAGAAGTGTGTATTCATATCCTTTGCCCACTTTTTAACAGGGCTGTTTGGCTTTTTTTTTTTTGTTGGCACGTTTGAGTTCCTTGTAGATTCCAGATATTAGGTCCTTGTCAGACATACAGTTGGCAAATATTTTTTCCCATTCTGTGGGCTGTCTCCCTGCTTTCTTGATGATTTCTTTGGTTTGCAGAAGCTTTTCAGTTTGAGGTCCTACTTGTCTATCCTATCTCTTGGCATGAACATTGGGGTTTTGATCAGAAATTGGTTGCCAGTGCCAATTTCCATAAGGGTGTCTCCTGCATTTTCTAAGGTTCTTATAGTTGAGGTTTTACATTTAGGTCTTTGATCCATTTAGAGTTGGTTTTTGTATACGGCCATGAGTAGGGGTCTTGTTTTAATCTTCTGCATGTGGTCAGCCAGTTTTCCCAGCACCTTTTACTGAATAGGTTCTCCTCTCCCCAGTGATTGTTGTTAGAGGCTTTGTCGAAGATGAGTTGGTTGAGACATTGAGGTTTTGCTTCCGGAATCTCTGTCCTGTTCCGTTGGTCCATATGCTCACCACTATACCAATACCAGGCTGTTCTGATTATTGTAACCTTATAATAAGACTTAAAGCCTAAAAATGTGATACCTCCGCCTTTGTTTCCTTTGCTGAAGATTGTTTTGTCTATTTGTGGTCATTTGTGTTTCCATATGAATTTCTGTGTTGTCGTTTCCAGGTCTGAGAAGAATGATGTTCGTAATTTAATGGGTATTGCGTTAAATCTGCAGATTGCCTTGGGAAGGATGGACATCTTAACAATGTTGATTCTTCCATTCCACTAGCATGGAATATTTTTCCATTTGTTTGTATCATCTTTGATTTCTTTGAACAGTGTTTTGTAGTTTTCTGCTTAGGAGGATGCTGAGGTATTTTATTTTTGTTGTTATTGTAATGGTATTGTGCTTTTTATTTGGTTCTCTGCCTGTTTGTTGTTGGTGTATAAGAATGCGACTGCCTTTTGCATGTTGATTTTGTACCCTGAAACTTTGCCAGAGTCCTTTATCAATGCAAGAAGGTTTTTGACAGATTCTCCTGGGTTTTCAAGGTATAGGATCATATCATCAGCAAACAGGGATAACTTGACTTCTCTTCCTATTTAGATGCCCCTGATTTCCTTCTCTTGTCTTGCTCTAGCTCGGACTTTCATTACTATGTTGAACAGGAGCGGTGAAAGTGGGCAGTATTGTCTTGTTCCGGCTTTCAGGGGAAATGCTTTCAATTTCTATCTGCTCAGCAATATGTTGGCTGTTGGTTTATCATAGATGGCTTTTACTGTTTTGAGGTTTGTTACTTCCAAAGCTTAGTGATTTTACTAGTACAGGGAATTCTGAGTTAATAATATTGATGTTTATAATGATGGTCCTTTATACTTTATCAGTTCTGTAAATTGTAGTTTATTTTTTGTTTGTATATACAGATAGCAAATATATATACATACATAGTTTATACATACGTGTGTGTGTGTGTGTGTGTGTTGTTATTACCAACAGTCCACCCATCATCTACTAACTTAAAAGCTTCACAGGCCTAAACTAATGTCCAAACTTCATCTGAAATATCCTTTCCATTTCTCTCTCTTTTTTTCTTTTCTGCTTTTCCTTTATTATTTATTTTAGAATCATGGGGTACATGTGAGGATTTGCTACATATGTATGTTGCATGAAAGGGGGGGTTGGGCCTCTGATAAGCCCTCTCCCCACCCCACCCCTAGTAGTAAGCACAGTACCCCATGAGTGGTTTTGTATCCCTTGTACCCTCTTCCTCCTTCCCTCCTTTGACAGTGTCCAATGTCTGTTGTTCCTATCCTTGTGCCTATGTGTGCCCAGTGTTTAGTGCCCACTTATGTGTCAGAACATGTGGTATTCAGTTTTGTGCTCCTGTGATAATTTGCTTAAGGATGATGACCTCCAGTTGCATCCATGTTGCTGTAGAGGACATGATTTTGTTCTTCTTTGTGACTGTATAGTATTCCATAGTGTATATGTACCCCATTTCTCTATTGCAGATCCTCTTCCATCTCCTCCTGACACAAACCCTTCCCATTGTTAAGACCCATTTAAAACACTTATGAAGTATTCACTGGCCAATCTTTGGAACTCCATAACATTTTTTTGTTAACATTTTTTGGAAACAGCTTTTTTGAGAGGTAATTCGCATTCCATATAATAGACCCATTTATAGTGTATAGTTCAATGATTTTTAGTATAAAGAACTATGCAGCCATAGCCAGAGTCAGTTTTAGAACGTGTCATCACCCCAGTAGACACTTTGTACTCTTTGACTTGCTCTTCTCCAGCTTTCATGTTCCTCCTCAGTCCTAAACAACCACTAATCCACGGTCTGTCTCTATAGATTTGCCAATATGGGTATTTCATCTAAATGGAAACTTAGTCATTTCTCTGGCTTCTTTTACTTAGCATGTTGTGGCATTCATGTCTTTTTTATGGCGGGTATGGCAGATATTACATTGTATGGAGGGACCACATTTTGCTTACCAGTTGATTAGTTGATGGACGTCTGGGTTATTTTACCTCTTTACTACTATGAATAATGCTGCTATGAACATTCATATGCAAGATTTTTTTTGTCATCATATGTTTTCATTTCTCTTGAATATATATTTAGGCGAGAAATTGTCAGGTCAAAAAACAACTCCATGTTTAAGTTTTTGAGAAATTGCTAAGCTGTTTACCAAGTGACTGTACCATTTTACATTCTCATCAACAATATGTGAGGGTGTCTGTTTCTCCATATCCTTCCAACACTTGTTCTTATCTGTCTTTTTTTATTATAGCCACTCTATAACATTTTGATTATATCATTCTTAAGGCACTTACCACATAAAGCCTTGTACTGTATATGTTTTTCCATGTTTTTTCTCTCCTTTTTAGACTGTTGATTCCTTATAGATAGCAGTCATATACTATGTACCTTTATACTGTGAAAAAATATTCTAACATAATTATTTGCTCTTAAACATTTCCACTGAAAAATCTTATGTAGGTAAACTGGAGAACTGAGATAATCACCTAGTTTATTTATACCAAAAATAAAATAAAACAAAATATATTTTGAGCTATTGAAATTAAATATCTGGGGGCTCAAATGATCAGACTGTCTGCTCATACTAACTAAATTATGCAAATAACTACTCAGTTCATCACTTGAATTTTCCGTGGTAAATTCTGCTAAGTGTGTCAATTTAACTAAATGTCTCTGCAGTTCAAAATAACATTGCCACTATTAACCAAAAGTATATATATACTTTTTTTTATATATATATATTTTTTTTCCTCTAGCACATAGAAAAGTTCTATAACCAATGGATTATAATGTTACCTTGAATATCTTTAAAAAGATAGTATAGAGAAATTGCACCAGAGTGCATGTGTCAGAATATAAGAGTTGGATTTTTGTATGTGGTGGGGCATTTGAAAGTGGTAGGTTTGCCGGGCTCGGTGGCTCAGCCTGTAATCCCGCGTCTTTGGGAGGCTGAGGTGCATGGATTGCCTGAGCCCACGGGTTCAAGACCCGCCTGGGTAGCGAGACCTCATCTCTACAATAAATCAAAAACTCAGCCGGGCATGGTAGCGCATGCCTG
>NW_007248697.1:1371778-1384487 GCF_000164805.1 Carlito syrichta | reverse complement strand
TGAGGTGGAAGGATCGCCGGAGCCCAGCAGGTCGAGACTGTGGTGGCCGGGAGCGGCCACGGCACTCCAGTCTGGGCGACAGAGTAAGACTCCAACTCAAAAAAATTAAAAAGTGGTAGGTTTATAATTCTTTACACACACACTTACCAAATTAAGAATCTGAAACTCAGCTGGGCTCAGTGGCTCAGCCTATAATCCCCTGCTTTGGGAGGCTGAGGTGAGTGGATTGCCTGAGCCCGCAAGTTCGAGACCCACCTGGGCAACTTGGTGAGACCTCATCTCTACAGTAAACCAAAAAATTAGCTGAGCGTGGAAGCACGCTCCTGTAGTTCCAGCTACTTGGAAGGCTGAGGCGGAAGGATCACCGGAGCCCAGCAGGTCGAGGCTGTGGTGGCCGGGAGCAGTCACTGCACTCCAATCTGGGCGACAGAGTGAGACTCCAACTCAGAAAAAAAAAAGAATCTGAAACTCAGAGAAAATGATTTAAGAATAAAAAAGACAGAGAAATATGGAGGAGAAGGCCCTCCTAAGTGCCAGTCACCTCCCTCTTGACTCACTTTGATGCCGATGACGTCCCCAGTTGTACTTCCCCTGATGTTCAGAGGGCAATATGTTTTCAAGATGTTTTTCTTATAAACTAGTTAACTTGCTTCCATTTTTCAATGGTCATTGTTCAACTAATTCAAAGTGAAATCAGGTATCCAATGATGAAAGGTGGGGTGGCATGTTATTTAGAATTTTTCTTAAAGTTTTCCATTTCCATCTCTCTAAATCTGTCTTTGATTGCATTCACTTGCTCACTTACTTATCATTAACATCTCATCAATATCTAGTGAATACATAAAATGTTGATACTCAGAGTCTGTGATAGAAAAAATATCCTCAAGAAAAGTCGCTCTGCTATCACTACCTCAGATAACCAGAAAGTTATGGCACATAATGTATCTTTCCTAATAAATGAAAGTAGACAATTGAGATGATCAGTTTAGACCTTCAGTGTTCCAACTTGGAATATCCAGATACCAGAGGCAAGGTTGTTGATGTATAAATTGAATGCTGCCTGTACACTGAGCTAGAAAGGAAAATAAAGCAACATATAGAGCATATGGGAAGAAAGAAGAACTCGATTCTGAGGAAATATAATAAAATCAAAGAGACAACAGAATTGTAGAAGCTAAAGGGTTTTCAGAGAAATATGTCATTTAAAAAATAGGATTCGAACCAAGAACATAGACAATTCTGTTGTAATTGTTCAGTGGAATAAGAATAAGTACTATAGAATACAACATGTAGCCGGGCTCGGTGGCTCAGCCTGTAATCCCGCGCCTTTGGGAGGCTGAGGTGAGTGGATTGCCTAAGCCCACGGGTTCGAGACCCGCCTGGGCAGTGAGACCTCATCTCTACAATAAATCAAAAAATCAGCCGGGCGTGGTAGCACATGCCTGTAGTTCCGGCTACTCGGAAGGCTGAGGTGGAAGGATCGCCAGAGCCCAGCAGGTCGAGGCTGCGGTGGCCAGGAGCGGCCACTGCACTCCAGTCTGGGCGACCGAGTGAGATTCCAACTCAAAAAAAAAAAGAATACAACATGTTCAGTGTTCGATACGTAGAGGCAGATCAACCCTGACTCCAGTCAGTCTGCTTAAACTTAACTAGTCCACGTGGTGCCATTCTAATATGATGAATGTACAGTTCTTCCCCTGACAAAACTAGTATTTTTAAAAAGATTCCTTTATATTTATTTTAATATCTTCTTAGTTACAGAGTCTAACTAGAATTGATTCAACATGATACTTGTCTTTTAAACATTCTGGATTCTCTAAAAATGCATTTTGCCCAGGATTTTCCCCTTAATTTTTAAACCCATGTGTATTTCAAGGAAAATTTAATCCATATGTCCCTGACTCACTCACACTTAACTCATCAAAATGTTGTTTAGTAAAAGCTATTTGATGTTGAAAAAGCCTTATGAGTCTTTATAAGTCTTTTTTCTCCTCTTTGAATGAGGAAGTTACTTTGCTAGTCATAAATAGTAGACCCAAAGGGTTCATGTTCAGCTTCAAACACAGAATTCACAAAGGTCTTAGAAACAGCATTAACACATGCTCATTTCTTATAAAATCTAAAATGTTTGAATTTCATACTTAATTTTTTAAATCAGTTGGAGTTATAAAAATAAATGTTTCACCTTGAATATAGAGCCTTCTTTGTCTCTTTTCATTTTAGAGTCTTCAGTTATTTTTAAATAATCCATATTTCTGTATTTTCAAAAATGTATTTCTCTTCAATCATGGATTCTATAATCTATAAAACACTTGTAAGGTACTCTTAATGGTAACAACATCCCTGCTAACCAAACTATAAGTAAAAAATATAATAAAAGAACATAATTCAGCAATGTTATTAGACATTGTCTCAGTTTGTTTCCTGTTGCTTATAACAGAAACTGGGTACTTCATAAGAAACTGAAACTGGGTACTTCATAAGAAAAGGAATTATTTCTTATGATTATGGAGAATGAGAAGCCCCAGATCAAGGGGCCACACCCAATAAGAACTTCTTGCTGGTGGGTATTCTCTGAAGAGTCCCAATGCAGCACAGGGTATCACATGATGAGGGGCCTGAGTGTGCTCTTGTGCTCAGGTTTCTCTTGCTTTTTCGTTTTAAGCCACCAGTTCCACTCCCGTGATAACCCATTAATCCATGAATGGATTAATCCACTCATGAGGGCAGGGTCCTCATGACCCTGCCACCTCTTAAAAGCCCCACCTCTCAATACTGTCACATTGGAGATTAAATGCCAACAGGAGTTTCAGAAGAGACAGACAAACCATATCTGGCCGTAGCAGACATCAGCCATGACTCAAACCATATATAACTTTCTGACATCTTTTTTTAATTTTAAGAATAAAAGCCACTCTTATTATAGGGAAGTGTTTTACGAACCACAATGATAATGTCTATTCTTTCAAATACAGTGTTCTAGTTGAAACTCATTTTTTATTTTTACTTTTGCCTCTGTATGGAGAATTTTCCATAAAGTAATTCCTCTATAAATTTACTCATACTACCAATAAAGAATAGGGACAATAAACAACTCAAATAATTTCTCAAGAGACCATATTTCTCAACAGGTAGAGGACTAAGCTTTCATAGTTTTTTTTGTTTTTTTAAGTATACAAATGAGTATATGAGTCATCCACTGAAAATATATGGGCCATCTTGTTTGTGACATTGGGTGGGGAATGTAAGATAACAAAACTATTTTCCTAATGCCAAACTGCAGATACTAGCAACTTGAACAGGAGGAAGACTTGAGGTGCCCATTGTCTTGTAACTGCCACACCTAAGCATTCTCTGGTACTCGCTCCAAAACACTGCCTCATATTCAAATGCTAGGTAATAAACTGACTCAGCCACTGCCTTTAGAACAGTGCTATATGAAAGGACCAATAAGTTTCTCTGCATACTGGAAATATTTAATTAGCTTTCTTTCATGGCTTGGTGCTACAGAGTCAGAATAGCAGCCTGTAGATGGTACTTAAACAGTTGGCTCTGCCTTCAAGATTTACACGGCAGTCTATTTACTGATAGTTATTTCAGTAGAATTTGCTCTATCAGTTCATCAGTCCAATAAAAACAAGGATAGAACTCTTTATCAGCAGAAGAGAGGAAAGTCAGGCTTAATTTGCTGTCTAAATATTGTCAGATGTCCATTTCCAGACAAAATATTTAGGCAGTTTTATTGATCAGAAGATTATTGATTATAGTGTTTTATGTTCTTTTTTATTCAAAAGAACTCTTTGTTCATTGTAAGTCACGAACTGATAAAATAGCTGAGTATAGCCACAGTGCGATTCTACTGTGTTTGTATATGAAACAGAAATGTTAACAACCAGGTAAAATTTGAAAAAAATAAATCTTTTTTGCTTGTTTGTTTTTGAGTTTTTGTGTTGGAGTCTCACTCTGTCGCCCAGGCTGTAGTGCAGTGGCATGCTCCTGGCCACCGCAACCTCGACCTGCTGGGCTCAGGCGATCCTTCTGCCTCAGCCTTCCGAGTAACCAGAACTACAGGCATGCACTACCATGCCCGGCTAATTTTTGATTTATTGTAGAGATGAGGTCTCGCCAAGTTGCCCTGGTGGGTCTCGAACCCACGGGTTCAGGCAATCCACTTGCCTCGGCCTCCCAAAGTGCTGGGATTACAGCCTGAGCAACCGAGCTTGGTGAAAAAATAAATCTTAAAGCTAAGATCGGGCAGTGAGGATGAATCTCTATTCACCAGACAAAGTTTCCTAGCACAAACACAAGCTAGACAAGTAGAAAAAGATAAATATGGGTGGGGGGATGGTGCAGAGAGACGTAATTGACATTTGCTAAGAGTGTTAACAACACTACAGGCAGTAACTTTTACAGCCACTCTGTGAATTAGGTACTATACTTCATTTTAAGATGTGGAAAGTTAGGTTCAGATATTAGGACCCTTATTCATAATCATATAACAGGAAAATAAGTGATCCAAGACTTAAATTCGCTTTCCTGTGTCTTCAAAAGCACATGTTCATTCCACTACATCTGTTTCTTTTAATTCCAAGTTGGAAGCAGTTAGTGGGTTAACAAATAAATTAGAGTACTAGCAATACTTGTAAATGGAATAAAACAGAATTGATTAGAAGAGAAAATGTCAGAAATCACACCAGCAAAGACCAGAGCAAGAAGAACCAGTTGGGCGCTTATTGTCTGATGTTAGACCCCAGCTTAACTCAAGCTGGATGTAGCTATCCAAGCAAAACAAATCTAAGTATGGAATATCTACTCTATATAAGACAAGACATAAAGGTGAGTGCTAGGAGTAAAAAAAAAGACACGTATGATAAAAGTTTAGCTCTCCAGGAGTTTATAGTCTGGAGTAAGAATAAATAATGAAAAAAAATTAACCTAGATGTACAGAGGAAACCATGGTCACACAAAACAGGGTCCTTGAATCACAAGGATTCTAGAAAACCTTTCTATAATGAGCATTTCCTATTTTGAGTCTTGAAGAATAAATAAAAGTTGTAGAAATATTTAGAGAGTTGTTGCAGACAGTGAAAACATCATATGTTAAAATACTACCTTCTATGTGCAGTTACAATAGTTCTGACATGAGGCATGGAGACTGAAAAGTTTGCAGGGGAGATCCTTCTGTACCATAAGGAAGCAGGAATTTATCCTGAAGGCCCCGGTGAGACAGTGAAAGATTTTTAGCATGGCAATGAAAAGATCAAATGTATATATATATTTTTTTAATTCACTCTGGCCCTTGTGTAGAATGTGACTTTTGGATGCCCAGACTTGAGGTAAGAGCTCATAGGCTATTGTTCAAACCAGAGGTGAGGAGAACCTGAAATGAATTGGCAGCAAACAGAGAAGAAGAGAATGGGACAGCTATTATAAAAAGAAAGAACACTTAGAAGGTGATGTGTGGAGGGTGTGATAACTGATTAGTTGCAGAGAGTAGGAATGGGGCAACTCAGGCCAAGAGAAACCATGGTATAGAAGCTCTTGAGTCTGTGGGGGAAGGTGAGGATGCAGGGTCTTTGGAGAGAGAGGAATGAACATGACTGGTGCAGCTTGGTCTGTTGGATAGCCAAAATTTTCAAAAGGATGTGAAAGTTTGAAATTTGAGAGCCAAATAGGACACCAAGTTCATCATTAAAACCACCGAGGTCAACCAAGGAAAATGAGAATATAGGGCTGGGCTCGGTGGCTCAGCCTGTCATCCCAGCTTGTTGGGAGGCCGTGACAAGAGGATTACCTGATCCTGGGGGTTCAAGACCAGCCAGGGCAACTTGGTGAGATCTCATCTCTACACTAAATCACAAAAACTAGCCAAGTGTGGTTGGCGTGCACCTGGATGGCACCTGGATGGCAGAGGTGGAAGGATTGCTGGAGCTCAGCAGGTCAACGCCGGGGTGGCCATGAGCATGCCATTGCACTTAAGCCTCTGCAATGGAGTGAGACTCTGACTCAAAAAAAAGAAAAGAAAAGAAAGTGAGAATATAAACAGAGGAGAGCAGTAGACCAAATTCAGGTGCCCTGTGGAATAGCTTTAAAGGGCAGTCAGTGAGAGCCCAAAGGGGCACCAAGAAGAAAGTCAAGTGGTCAGAGAACAAGAGTGGGGTGATGTAGAAGATAAAAGATAGAGACTCTGCTCAGCGTTTTTCAAACTGGCACTCCTTGTAATACAGGTATTTTAAAATAAGCTAATAAGGAAAAAAAACTCTGTAGTTAAATGTGTTTGGGAAATTACTGAGTTTAAAAATAAGTTACATAGTTTTATTTTTAATTGATGGACTATTTCAAGCCCTTAACTTATTAATTAATGAGTATTTCCCCAACGCCCTGGCCTAAGTAGAGGTTAGGGGTGACTAGGAGAAACTTAGAGACAGAGACTGACATCTAGATGCTTAACCAGAAGGGGAGAAGAAAGACACAGATAAAAAGTAACTAGTGGTGATGGGGTAAGGAGGACCAAGAGCACAAGAAAGAGGGAATATCTACATTGGAAAGGAGGGAAGATGTATTCCTGGAACTGCCGAGAAACAGTTAAGGATAAAGGCAGATGCAGAAGAGTCTTTACATAGAGGAAGGCATCAAGATAAATGACAAAATTTGATTTTTCTTTAAAGTATGAATACTTCACTGCTTATACAGTCAGGATGGATAAATGCACATAGGTGAATTTTTCTAAGAAAAGACCATATATTTAATCATCTTCTCACAGGAATGTGTGACCCCCGCAAGAAAAAGTAAATACTACTACTCCACATGGTAACATCTGAGCTCTAATCATTGATTCCTTAAGCTATAAAGTCTGGCGCTCAAGACTATGTGTGCTTTTTCAGTTTCACCTCCTCCTGCTCTTTTGGCACATCCTAATTTCTGGCCACCTTAAGCACTGCTCATTTATGCCTCATGCTATGCATGTGTTCGAACTTTTCCAGTGCTCACCTTGCTCCTCCCTTCAGTCCACCTCTGGAAGTCCTCCCCCTCCACCACTGTTCACCTCTGATGTCACTGTCATCATTCCATCCCAACTACTATCCCCCGCCCCTTCCAAAGGCTAGACAGCCTCACTGTTCTGTGAATGGCTATAGCATTCTTTTCTCCTTTCTTGGAGGAAGACACTATGCATAACAAATGCTCTGGCTTTGGAACCAGATAATCAAGTTTGAATCCTGTCTCTACTTTTACTAGTTGTAGACAGTCTAAATGACTCCACCCCTCAGTCTTATTTTCTCATCTGTGCAATGCAGATGATAGCAGTGCTATCACATAGCATTGTTACGAGGATTAAATAATTCATGTAGCCAGGCTCCGTGGCTCAGCCTGTAATCCCAGCGCTTTGGGAGGCCGAGGTGAGTGGATTGCCTGAGCCTGCAGGTTCGAGACCCGCCTGGGCAACTTGGCGAGATCTCATCTCTACAATAAATCAAAAATTAGCCGGGCATGGTAGCACGCACCTGTAGTTCCAGCTAATTGGAAGGCTGAGGCAGAAGGATTGCCAGAGCCCAGCAGGTCGAGGCTGCAGTGGCCGGGGGTGGCCACCGCACTCCAGTCTGGGTGACAGAGTGAGACTCCAACTCAAAAATAAATAAATAGATAAATAAGTAAATAATTCATGTAAAGTGCTTTACACAATTCTTAGTTAAACCATTTCTCCCAATGTCATAATTATTCTTTTTTTGAGTGAGTAAGTAGGAATTTATTAAAAGATAGGAAAGCTCCTGGCAGCAGAGGGAGACCAGAAAGAGGGTTGCCCCATAATTATTTTATACATTCCTTATCCTATACTATAAGTTCCGTGTGGATAAAATTCATATCTCACCCGTGACTGTATTATTGCCTAGCGCCCAAAACAACATACTACTTATTCAGAAAGTTTTTTGACTCCGTGAGTGAATGAATGCTGAGTAAACTATATCTGTCCACATTTAATTAACCAAGAGGAAAAACTTACACATTTAATATAACTGGAATGACCAGTTACATTACAGCTCTCATTAGTTTTCAGTATATTTTTAACTTATATTTTCTTTAAAATGCAATATCTTTCACATTTTTAAAGAAAAATTTGAAAGCAATTTCAGAAAAACATAAAATGTGTCATCTGTTATTTTAAGTGGCCTTGTACTATGACTTATAAGTGTAACAATGGTATGTATCATTTTCTGTATTCATTTCCATAGACAGATTGCATATTATGTGACAGATACTGTGTTAAGTAAAGAAGACAGTGCCCCTATCTTCAAGTAGTTTGTGCCAAATAGGAGAAACTGACTTTTAAACACATATATTCAATATATTCTAAGTGCTGCAATAAAGATGTGTCCAGAAAACTATAAGAATACAAAGTATTTGTAGTCCAAACTAGGAGTGCAAAGTTTTAAATCATATCCTCTGGTTTATTCACTCATCTAGTCTTGTAGGAATTTACTCTTCCTGATCATTAAATGATATCCTAGTGCCATAAAAGAGTCAATACCCTTCTAGAATGTGAAAAATGTATTCCATATGTTGAACTAAGTGTAATATAACTAGAAACACAGATCTCAGCTAGCTCACCTATTAAATCAAATGACAGCAAATTATCACACTGAACATTAAAACTATCATTATTGTTTAATATTTTTTGTGCTGGAAAATAATTCAGTGCTATTTTACTTACAGTATATGTGCTTTGTAAGCTTTTACTTCTGTGAAATCAATCATTGTGTTTGTGGAAAATGCACTCATTTTTGTTGGTTTCTTGTAACATAAAGAATTGCCTGCTCTCCAAATAAACTGGAAAACATAAGTGGTAGATTAAAGTTAGAGCCATAAGGTCATCTCTCAGTACTTTTAAAAATTATTTATCATAAATATTTTAAGTAAGATGGAATTTTAAATAATAGTCTAAAAATAGATGTTCTGCCATGATGAACAGACATTATGCTAAATTGCAGTATTCAGTCATTCTTTCCATATCTGTCTCAGACTGTGGTAAGTTGGGTTTTTTCCTGAGGTAAGTTTACTCAGATCTCAAAAGATCAATGTGTATTCTTAAGCATCTGTCTCATTTTCCATAATAATAATCTAAGGAAGCCATGAACTATTAGGATAATTAATTATTGTTCATCTCAACATTTAGAATAGATTATGCTCAAGAAGTTACCAAAGAGCATCAAGAGACCACGTCTTGGGCACAGTGAACCTCTGTGTAAAATTTGAGTATACAGAATGTTTCTAATGAATAGTTTGGGGAGCTTTGTGTATGTGTGAATATGTTGGGGAGGAAGTAGTGCTATATAATGTAAATTCATAACCCTTGAGGTATATATTCTATGAGTTGTGCAAGTGTTTCTTTTTATTGTAGCAGAAGCAGCCTGTAACTATTTCCACGCAAGAAAAGTTTTTGAAGATGTCAGAGTATCATTATTCTGATAATTTATTTGGACTACTGTCAATATTCTCTGTATATAAAGAAAACAATCTCTGTCTAGAGATTTTGTGATAGATTTTTAATTTTCTGGAGGCACTTCAAATGCCTGAAACCCAGGGAACCATCCTGGATAATAGAAATCTAAGATTTTTTGCAGCATTTTTCTGAGAACTTCTCCCTGAGGCACATACCCAAGCATCTCCATTTTTCTTAACGCCTAAAACTTTCAAAACAAAGTTCCAACTTTCTCATATTCCTCAGTAATTTATTTTAATTATTTTCAGATTAAATTATTTGATTCTTTTAATTTCATGAGGGGAACATTTCTTTACACTGATAGTATCATACGTTAAAAAATAATGTTAGGTCCACTGCAGTGATTGATATTTTAGATATGTTCAGTCACTCATGCTATGAATTATTTCTCTACAAATTTTATCACATTGTAGAAATAATTGTAAAAATATACGCCCTGGATTACATTTTTATCTTAATTTTTTTATGACATAATCTTTTTATTCGAACAGGAAGAATTTCAGATTTGTTTTAGATCTTCCAAATAATGTCAGGGTTTTAAGTTTAATAATCCTACCAAGACAAGCCTATGTTTATTATCTTAAAATAGCAATATTTTACATGTTCTAAAAGCAAGTCAGACATGTTACATCAAACTTATTGAGGTTGCAGAAAATCCATATAGCTAATAAAAATCTTATTAATATTAAACTAGCTTGCAAAATATTCAAGAGATTCTAAAATACATGATAATTTTATATAACCTAAATATAGTTTTTGCCAATTGAGAGCCATCAAACAATTCTAACGATGCCAATTTTAATTTAACTTCAACTCTTTTTTTCAGTCTTTGCTGTGCTTTATGTTGAAACTTGAAGAGAAGCTTTGCATTGTTTGAAAATTTAATTGCCATAATAGCCTTTTAATCCCTAGAATGCTAGTTACCCTCGCATTAAAAAAATGATTAATTTCTGCATTTGAGGGTAAAAAAAGCAGCCCCTGACCTTTGGTAACTTGTCTGACCTCTATCTAGGCCTCGGTATTGTCTGGAGCTGCCCTGAAGCTCACAGACAGGCCATGGTGCTCTCTTGTTGGGCATAAACAACTCACAGAACACCAACATCAGATGAGATCACGTGGTGATGATATGAGCCAAAAAACAACTTCATAATTTTGTCTAAGCACAGACAGAAGCAGAGTTGCTGTGCACACCGCAAAAATACTTAACATCCCCCTCTCCTGGCTAATAGGAGTGCCTGCTACATCTTTTCATTTATAGCGTTAGGTACTTAATCACAAAATAATGCCTGATTCCTTACAGAGCTCAATCTAAAGTAAAGCCTTGCATCCCTGACCCTTCTCAATGTCACTCGGCCAAAGCCCAGACCCGATAGCCAGTCCTTTAACACTACAACCTCTAAGGTGCCCCATGGTTCCCATGACCCTCAGTCTCTCTCATTGCAATGAGCAGTAAACCCAGCTTATTTAATGACAGATACGCTCCCAGTGGTCTTTGGCAAGAGAGCATTGGCACATCCATAACTTAAAATTTGTGAATCTGGGACTATTAAGTAAAAATGTAAAAGAATTGTGTAAACTGTAACGTTGTACTAAAATGACAATGTATTATTAAGATTTCTAGGCTTTAAATGTTGATTGTCAGGAAGATAATCCAAACCCACAAGTATTTAACTTTCTACTTTTTAGAAAATACAAACCATGTGTACTTTCTGCTGTGGTCCACGATGAGGTTTATCATCTCAACTGATTAAGATCCTGTGGCTCTCAAGAGAAGTTAATTATTTTAAAGATTCCTTTCATTATGCTTGGGTAATCTGTGTTCTATTTCAGATTTTAAATTAAATTAGTGACAAGTAATATCCCTATCTTTATTTCAAAAATAGTAATGGATGAATATTTTAGGCATTATCAAAAAGTAAATAACATTCATTTTTTCATTTTAATTATCACTTTAGATGGTAGAATTTTTAATTATTGTATGCATCAATACAATAGGAAGGGGTTTGGGCCCATCCATTTGTTTAATTGCTTTTAATATCATTACTTCTGTGTGTGCTGAGGACATTGTTGCAATTTATTCTTTTATTGCTACATAGTGATTGGGGTGGATATATTTATAGTCAGTCCTCAACTCAGTACACCAAGCAAACTTCAGAAGGTTAAATGTGTAATTACTTATCTTCTGGAAAAGAATCAGCCAGATCACCATCTCACTGGCATCCAGAGATGCTACCCTTTTAAAACTATTTTTATTTAGAAAGGGGTGGGAAGTTTTCAAATAACCAGGTACCATATGGAAGATCTGCTGGCTTGTGATTGTGCCTTATGTAAACATTTTAATATCGGATCCCTAAAATCCAGAGGCTCCCCCAAAGGGGATTAAAACATAATCCCCTCTCTCTATTGCTGTAGTGGATTAACTCAGTATTCTCTCTGTGGCTGGTTTGCTCCCTGAAGGCTACAACAAAAAGACTCAGTGCTCCTTAAACATGCTATGGAATTGGAAGTTGTAATTGGAGATTTCCAAGGGACAGGGGTAAAAATGACACACTATTAAGGCTGAATATTTCATGATGTGTCTTTTAAAGAAGGGCCAGATTGACGCCCTTCTGTAAACTCCCAGAAGTCTCAACTCCGTAGGACGAAACTGGAGTAGAAGCAGAAGGAAGCGTGCAGTCTTCTTTCAGAAACGCAGAGAAAACGTGTTCCCTGTTAAACGTTCGCGGAATTGTGCCCTTAAAATTCGTAATATATTTCAGTAAATTAGTCGGTGTTTTGATCTTTTTTTTTTTCAATTTTTCCAATTTGTTTGGATATGTTGAATTACTTTTTAGGAGAAAGAAGCGTTTCGCCATTTTTAAAGTTTTTGACGATTATTCGTCTCCAAATGCCCGAAACCTCTGTATTTTGAACGCAGACTTTCCTGAGTTTTCAGCAAGGCCGGCGAGGCAGATAAGACGACGCTGTTTCCGAGTGACCCTCGTCGCCTCCTTTCTCGCCTCGCCCCAGTGCGGGCGAACCGCCGGGTTCTCCGGAAGGGGCGATGGGGACGGCAGCGTCCAGAGGAGCCTCGCGGCTGCGCAAGAGTTAAGACCGCGGCTCGAAGCCGCCCGCCGGGACTGGAGACTCAGGAGGGCGCGGGGGGCCGGAGGCGCCGCGGAGCGCTCGACCCCCAGGAAGCCCGAGGAGGCCTGGGGAATAGAAACCCAAATC
>NW_007248697.1:1366571-1371596 GCF_000164805.1 Carlito syrichta | reverse complement strand
TGGCGAGAGCCGCAGATCGACGCCCGCCCCGGGGCCACCCGCTGCCGCCGCCGCCGCCGCCGCCTGCGCGCCCGGGGGTCTGAGGGCTTCGTCGAGGCGGGGCAGCGCGAGCCGGTCTCCGCGGAGCGGCCGAGGCCCGCGCGGCCATGGGGGCCCGGCTTGTCGCTGTCTCCGTCCTCCTCTCGTTGGGACTCGTTTGGTTGCCCGGCTCGAGGGGGCCGCTGAAGCGACTGCGGTGCGCCCGGCCGCCGAAAGCCCTGCACGCTGCGTCCGACTTCCACGTCGTGCGTGAACTCCAAATCGCGAAGGATGCCTCCCTTTTGGGGGACCTCAACGGCGCGTTCCAGGGGTCCTCCTCTCAATTTTTCTGCTACGTGAATTTCGTGATTTTCAGCCTTTTTCGGGTTGAGGGAATTCGAACCAAACACCCAGCAGGCACGTTTACTGAGGCTTGGTTCCTCCCAAAAGTTGAGAAATCGCGCTTTCACGGGCTTCTTGAGAATCGTTGCACTCAAGCGTCTGGCATTTTCATCCCTTTGGCCATTCTCTGGGAAGATGCTAAGATTTTCGTGCCTTTTTTTTTTTTCTTCTGCCCGAGAACTTGAATGGCCCAGCGTTTGCGCACGGAGGCGGCGCACCTTGGGCCGCCAGTGGGGCATACATCTTCCTTCGAGATGCAGACCTCTCGGGCGGTGGAATCTGGGTGTCGACCCGCGCCCTCTCGTCCTCTCCCCATCCTCGGGGGCGGCTGCTGAGCGGAGGGGCTTGGTGCTGGCTGGTCTCGGGGACCCCGGAAAGCCGGCGTTGCCCGGTGGAGAACCGGGCCCGGCAGAGGCCGTTCTGCACGTCCAAGGGGGTGGACGGCAGCGCCCGCCGGCCACGCGGGGTTTCCAGGCAGAGATCGGTGCACGTTTGGTACCTGACCCCTCGGGCTTTTACAGAATTATTTTTCTAGTCCGGCTGCAAGGCCACGTGTAAAAGTCAAGCAGACCTGACCTCACACGAAAAGAGCTTTCCGCACACTTAGGCACCATTTTTCCTAGCGCACCTTTGAAATAAAAACCAGGGGTCCCCTCCGGGAGGGAACGGGAAGGCCGCAGGGGCTCAGCCTGACTAGTGCCTCGTCTTGCAGGCCCGGTGGTTCTCAGCACCCCTGCCCAGCTCATCGCTCCCGTGGTGGTGGCCAAGGGGACGCTCTCCATCACCACGACAGAAATCTACTTCGAGGTAGATGAGGATGATCCTGCCTTCAAGAAGATCGACACCAAAGTGAGTTAAAGCGATTCCGTGTACAGTACGGGTGGCGTGGAGGCAGGAAGTGGTTTTCAGCACTGCCTGGTTTTAAGTGACTGGGGGAGGGGAGCCCTTTCGCCCTTTTTTCACAGAAAATGAAATGAGTGAAATAACACATGCCCTCTTTGAGAAATTGAAGACTATATTAATGAGTTTGAGGCCTTTCTTACCAGCGCATGCACACTGTAACAGTCTCCACGGGCGCCTTTGTGTGCACTTGGGCAGATTTGGCAGTTAAGCCAGTTGCTCCCAGGTCCCCGGGGTGCAGCATCTCTGGCTCTTGGAGACTGACTAGGAAAGTCCTATGAGATTTCTTAAGATCCCTTTTAATTTTCGAAATGATAAGCTGCATCATGAGTTATTATTTATTGGAAAGGTACAAGGAAAGTGGAGGAAAGCCATTTAGCTATAACTTCACCACCATTATTACATCCATTTTTCCCTTCTCCTGAAATAAAAATGGATTTTCATGTGGATTTAAGAGGGAAGAAACTGATTCTCTGAGCTTTGATTTAAAATGTACATACATCGCATATAATGGCACTCAGATGCTTTTTAAAGGTTGGAGTCTTCTTTGGATGTAATGTTAGAAAATACATATGTGGGCCATTTTAACTGTATAACTATTTACTTATTAAATCTTATTGTGTAGATTTTAAGCACCTGAGTATTAGAGTAGCTCTACACCTCAACACTTTCTTCTAGGGTTCATTTTATTGTTTTAACTTTCGTGTTACTGTGCAATTAGCAAACTTTGTTTCTGAGGTTAAGAATTCAAGAGCATTAAATATCATGCTAGATATTCTGCATCGATATGCAAAGATCTTCCTTTGAAGCGTTTTCAGAGGCAGTTGTTCTAAACTAGTCAGTGACAAGTATTCCCACACAGCCAGAACTTTATTATATTTAACTTAGGTATTGAAATAAAGCAGAAGACAGTATTTGTAAACTAGCAACTGAAATTCTGAGATTTAACCACTACCCACCTTAACTTGAGGCTCATGGGTGTTCAGCCCTTTCAGCACTTGTTGACTATTAAAATAGTCTAAAGGATAATCACAAAAGACTTCTTTTACTTCCAGTTCCAAAAGCAGTGAATTTTAAAAACGATATTTTCTTTTAAGTCGTTTGTCTTTATGCTTTTATCATTAGCTTGTCCTATGAAGTAAAAAGGATTTTTAAAATTTCTGATTAATTTATTTTGCTGATGGAACCCTTCTTGCATAAAATAAGGTTTGATGTAAAATATAATGATAAGAAATGATCTTTATTTTATTAGCTTAGATTTTACATATAAATTTCAAAACCTTCATTATAACTTTGTTATTTAGTCTGATTTTTAACTCAGTAATCTCTATTTCATGATAAATTTTCTGTCCTTATTTATAAAAAGTGCTACAAAAATACTAGTCAGAAGACCAAGCTTTCAAAGGCTGACTTAAATTGTGGATGATGTGGAAAGGAATTGTCTTAGAAACTGAGAGTAGCTTGTTATCTTCTTTAGCTACACAAAAAGAGCGTTTCTCCAATATTTTAAGGTTTTATTTTTAAGAATTTCACTAGTATATTTCTGAAAACGTTTAAAATATTCAAGCGGGTTTGTTTTTCTTAGTGAATCATTACATCTTTTGAGAAAAAAACAATTTAAAGTGAGACACAACAACTTTTATTTTACTTCATTTATTACCATCTAATTAAATAAAAACCAGCAACAGAAATTAAATTCTAAATCAAAAAGTAATTATCCAGTGTATTTCAAGTGCATTTTTCAAATATATAATTCAGATATTCAAGCGTTATTATATAAGCTGAATTCAACTTTCTTTGAATATATTTAAATAACATTTCAAGTATATTTATGGAATGTTAGAAATAGAACAAGCAATATTTGAAACAAAATGTAAACTTTTAAAGTCAGACACTCTGAAAGACAGATGAAAGAACCAGGAGGAAATCTACCTTTAAATGACATTTGTGTGAGTGGACGATGTCTGGAAGTATCCGAAAGGGCAGTTTAAGTTGTTTCACCAAGTCACAAAACACCAACACCCACACTTTCAAAGACAATGTGAGATCACAATATTTGCTACAAGTCGGCATGTACATGACACGCTCCTTCCGAGGGCACATCCAGATCGTGTTTACTCACGGAGAGGGGCGCCTCGCCCACCCGGATGGCTGCCGCCCTTGCAAGGCTGCGCGGTCGGCCTGGCGGCGGGGCTGCCTTCGGAGCGGGAGGCAGGGACTCGTGTGCAGAAAAGTCCGGCGACGCTGGCGGGCAGGGCGCCGCTCCTGCCACCCGCTCCCTCGCTCCTCCGTCTCCCCGTGGAGGGCGGCGCGGCCATGTCCTCGCACCGCGTCGCCGATCCTTCTGAAGGCAGCGGCCGTGGGCGCGGCCGGAGGAAGGGCGGGCGGGCAGGAGGTGCCCACGGCGCCCGGCCCGCCGGCCCTAGAGCTTCTCCAGGCTCTTGGGGTTGGTGAGGATCTCGCGCGCCAGCCGCCACGTCTGCTTGGCCGCGTTCTCCAGGGCCGAGTGGGGCTTGCCCTGGAACAGGTCGAGGTTGGGCAGGAAGTAGTGCGGGCAGCGGCGGCACTGCAGGCAGGAGATGAGCTGCAGCAGGATGCCGTTGAGCCGGTCGCCCAGGCACGACTCGTCCCAGTCCGACTCGCGGGGGTGCTTCTCGCACTCGTAGGACACCAGGGTCTTCATGTGGTAGTTGTTGAGCGGCTGGCCCGGCAGCTCGAGGTGGCGGTCGCGCAGCGTCTTGAGGATGGAGAGGCACTTCTTGCGGCAGCCGCCCATCTGCAGCCGGTTCTCCGCCTCAGCGAACTGCAGCACCCAGGCGTCGCTCTCGGCCGAGCTCTGCTTGCCGGCCAGCGAGTGGCACTCCTTGGACAGCAGGTTGAAGCCCTCCGCCTTGACCTCCGCCACGCGGTTGGGCCCCGGCCAGGGGATGTGCGGCAGCGGCCAGTGGGCCGCGCTGCGCGGCCAGATGCCGGTGCACTTGAAGGCCGGCGTGATCTGCACCACGTAGCGGTCGCGGATGCGCAGCTTCACCTCGCTGGTGTCCGCCACCATCTTCACCACGTCCCGGTAGCTGCACTTGTCCACCGCCTGGGCCACCAGCGTCTGGAAGCGCGAGCGGATCTTGCGCGCCGAGAGGTAGCCCGAGGCAGTGATGAACTCCACCCAGAGGGACATGCTCCGCTTGCGCCCGTCGCTCAGCTTGAGCACCGCGCAGCCAGGCAGCGAGCCGTCATCCACGAAGTTGAAGACGCCCATTTGGTTGAGGTACAGCACCACCTCGAACTCGGTGGGGGACACGACCTCCAGGCCCTCGTAGCGGTTGTCCATCTCGTTGAGCGAGCTGATGAAGCGCGGCTCCTGCACCTCCACCTCCTTGAGCACGTCGGACACGACCTTGCAGACCTCGCGGATCGTCTTGGCGATGGCCGCCTTCCGCGCCTGGCACTTCTCGTTGTAGTACTTGTTCAGGTGGTAGACCAGCTTGGCCTGGGCCGCGATCATGTTGGGGCAGAGATCCGGGTTGTACACCGGAGTCTCGCAGTAGGCCGTGGGATCCAATGCGGCTGCTAGCGCTGGCGCCAACTTCGGAGCGGAAACCGGCCGCCGCGCTCAGAATCGGGCCCCGCGCGCCTGTCCGGAGGGCCGCCGGGTGGCCGCCCCGCCGCCGCCGCCGCGCTCCGCGCTCGCCTCCCCAGCCCGGCCGG
>NW_007248697.1:1352133-1366337 GCF_000164805.1 Carlito syrichta | reverse complement strand
CTGCGGTGGGCTTGTCTGAGCGCCCAGGCGCACTCGTGTGGAAATTATAAAGGCAGGGCCAGGCAGGCGGGCGGCCAATCGCCACCGGGCTCGTCACGACAGCCTCCTCCAGCTCCAGCCCGGCTAATTAATCCCCCTCGTGGACCCGGGCGCGCACACTGAAGGTAGGAGGCTGCTCCGGCGCGGGACCGCCCAGGCCAGCGCGACAGCCTGCAGACCGCGGGACTCCTCGAACACGTTGCCTCGGAAGACCTGGCCAAGCCACTCTGCTGCGCTGGCCCCCTGCTTGTCTTTTTACCGCTGAAACGCAGACACAGGTGTATGGGTGGCCATCCGTCCATTAGCGAACTAGATGGGGCTTCCTAAAACCGAATCACTAAGTTGCATTGAGAGGAAGGTAATGAGTGTCCGTTCATCCTGGGGGTCTGTTTAACTGCAGGTTGAAAGTTCGCTCCTTCTTGCGCTATTGGCGTCCCGAAGATGGAGTGATACCTGTATAATTCGCTCATTCCGCATGTTCCTGTACGTTAGAGTGATTATTTTAAGCTTTATGCAGGTAGTGTGCGCTGTTTCTTTCTTTTCTTTTTTTCCTCCTTTGCACCCGTTGAAAGCAGTCTGAAAAGTATTGCTGAATGTGTTCGATGTTGTCCACCCCAGTTGAAGTTAAGAGGTTTAAAAAGTGTTTGCCACGTCCCTCCCTGCCTTCCTCTCAGTCCTCTTTGCACTGTGGTAGACTTGCCCAGCACGACAAGCAGGACACCAAACTCTGCGTGCACTTGTAGAAATATCTGAAAAATAAATCGTCTCTGGAATGGAGAGATTATTTTCGTTTGACTCCATAGTGAGCTGTGTTTTAATACAAAAAAATTTGAGTGAGATCATAGAGACCAGACCTATTCTGTCCTGAAAATTTGAAGGTTTGAGGTTTCTGGATTGCTTACAGATATACAACTCCTGTCCTAAGTGTCTTAAGTGGTGACCTGACAATAGACTTCTGATTTTATGCTAGTTCATGTCGATTTGATGAAGAGGAAAATGGTTAATATTTTCAAAGATAATTATTTTTTTGGCAGGCATTCGGTTTATTTTTTGGATGTAAACATCATTTTGGGAAAAAATGAAAGAAATCATTTTATTTCTAAATTTTGGAACCTCGAAACAAGAGGGGGAAATGGGCATGTGTAGAACTTTTTTTTTTTTTTTTTTCCTGGTGGTACCAGTTGTGTCCTCAAAGTACAAGAAACTAAAGAAATACTACTTAGGGATTATGTCATGGGTTTTAAACCTAGGCGGATTTTTAATTGTTGACCTTTAATTTAGATGACATCTCTCTCAAACTAAGAAAAATTCAAGGGAAATCCTATAACTCCGGGTAACAAGCTTGTGAGCACTTTGTTCCAGAGCCACTTTTAACACTTTTAACATGTTCAGAGCTCCCACTTTTTACTCAAGCTTTTGAGGACGATTATTATTATTATTATTATCATTATCATTATTATTATTATTATTATTACTAGTATTATTTGCACAGCTACAGCATCACAAAGCCACCTTCTATTTACTTTCTCATTATCCAAGAGTGATAGATTCCAATTAGCGTAAAATAGCACATTACATTTGGGGCGCTGGGCGCTGATCTCTTCTGTTCCCCAGAACCTTCCATTCCCATAGGAGCAGGGACTGGGAACACCCAAAGGCCCCTCCCCGCCTTGCCAGCGTCGCGGGTGAACGCACTGCTACCTTTTGGCAGCTGGAAGAGGAGGGAGCCGGGGGACCTGTGCCCGAAAAGGCCACGCTGCGCACTGGTCCCTGGGGGCGCGGTTCCCGGTGCCCCGCTCTGCGCGCCATCCCGCCCCGCGCCGCCTGTCCCCTCGCGGCTGGCGGCCCCGTGGGCTTGATCTCGGCGCGCGGGTGGCTGGAAAACTTCACGTGGTGCCCCGGCTGACCCGCGCCCATCCCGGGCCACGCGCCACGTGGCCCCAGCCGGGCCCCCGGGCCGAGTCCTGGCCTCCAGCCTGCAGACACCGCCGGCCGTCAGGCACGGGGCGGCCGGGGACGCCGAGGCCCCGGGGCGCTTCGGGGACCGTGGCGCGGCCGCGCAGGGGTCCCGGGGCAGGGCGCGGGCTGCGAGGGCAGGAGCCAGGCGCGCAGGTGGCGCGTCTTAGGGGCTCGCTGTGCGGCTTCATCGGCCGAAAGGGAAGCTGAGCTCCCCAGCGCTCCGTGCAGCCTCCCTGGTGCCTCCAGGGCCTTTCAAAAGCTGGCGATCTGCACTTCGCGAGAGAAAAACGCTTGGGAGAACGGACTCAGAGGCTCGTGGGCCCTCGAGGGTTCCGGGGAAGCGAAGTCGCGGGGTTTTGGGACGCTGGGACTGTGCACTCTCCGAGCTGTCTCCCAAGCCGGGTCACGCGCCAGCTGAAAGTGATTTACATAACAGCGGAGTCCCCCTTGGCGGGTCCGCGGTGGGCAAAGAACCGCCGCCCTGGAATCCTCTGGTGCCCGCGCTGCTCGATGCTGCAACGCGGCGCTGGTCTATTACCCTGCACATGTGAAATGAATTGCCTTCTCCAGCTGGGTCCCTTCGGTGGTCTCAGACACCCCTCACCGTTGAGGAGCACGTTCTACTATTCTGAGTGATTTCCACCCCTTGGCTTTTTTTCATAGCAGTGACCCTACGGAGGGGAGTGACAAAGCATACTATATTTTGTCAGTCGATTTTAATCTAGGTCATTTGGAGGTGGGTTTGTTTTGTGAGCAACTTATTTAACTACTTTGTAGTAACATATTTGAGATATTATTTGACCCATTGAACTCGTTATTTCAAATGATTATGCGATACAGAGAGATGATTTGACATTTATTTTTATATGAAGAGTTTATAAGAGAACTCTAGTGATACTAGTCTTACTTTTTTACTTTAAATATCTTAGTAGCTAGTACTAGAATAAAACCTTTTGTGTGTCCAGTGAGTTGAGTATAAATGCTTAATTGTTTTCGGTGGTATCCATGCAGGCATCTTTGACAGGAGCTAATAATAGAATGATAATTGAAGAAAACTGGCCTAATTGAAGGAAAAAGCACCCCAAGAATCTCATGATGTAATGATAGTTTGAGATGCTTACATTGAGTGATATTTAGAATTTTAAGGTCTAACTGACTTTTGCATTTCATTTACTTAGTTTATGGGGCAGCTTTGATTTAAAATGTACCCGGTGGGAGGGGAAAAAATCCAATTAAAGACACAGCACACCCTTATAATAAATGTTCGTACGAATGAATATAAAATAACTAAAATTGTGATCCTTAATATTTTGAAACATTCCAAATAATAATGGTAAGACAACTTTTCCTGAAATACTGTTTCCTAAAAAACTTGCTTACACTTCTGTAGATGTGCTTATTTACATGGGGTACACAAACATTACGTAAAGAATCTCCTTATTAAGTTTAAAGAAAAACTCTATTACGTTGAGAAATGTAAGAATGCAAGGTTTCTATGTTTGTTTGTTTTTTTAACTCATTTAACTTCGATTTGCATGTTCATAAATTTCAGCAACTGTAACCCTTCATCTGGAAAAAGGTATCTGGTAGAGGATATATGTGCACACACATGTTAAGTGCTCACATAGTTACTGTTTTGTGTTTTTTCATTATCTGCTGGCTGCTCATCTATTCACAAGTATTCATGAATTTAAAGTTTTATTTTTTTAATATGTGCTTATTACACTGGGGAGATAAAAAGAATATGAAGTTGAGTTTATTACATTATTTATCCCTACTGCTGGAGTGGCTTTGAAGGCTCATTGTGCGCATCTGATTTCTTTCCTCTCTTTTTTTAAAATGCACCCAGGCTGTTTCAACTGTTTCATTCTGCCAGACACAATATATTTCTTTTTTTACACTAGAGAAATTAAAGACAGATATTTGTGCAGGGCTTTCTTTATATGTCACATTAAATAAAGTAAAGTAGAGGGAGTTTTTCTGGTAATCTAATTTGATGGCATCTATACCTTTCTTCCTGTTTTGACTTCTGGTATAAGAGCACATGAAACAAAATAGCTTGAAAGCTTCAAAAGTCTCAGTGATTTCCTAAAATAATTATTTCGTGTCTTCATATCAGGTTTATTACAAAATCAAGCAGAGGAGAGGTCACCGTTTGCACAGTTTAGAAGCTGTTCTATTTCTTAAACTAGGGCATCCTGAGAATTGCGGCTAATTTTTAAAAATTATTTATTCTTCACTTGAATGATCAAGGCCTTTGCCTTAGTTGTTTTTGCAGTCACCCTAGTACTTGATCTTATAGTCACATTTATAGTCCTGAGTACTTTTTTCCCATAGTATTGCTTAGTAAACTTGATATTAGTATTAACGGGTGTTTTGAAAGGAAAAGTAATCTTGAGATTATAGAAAGAAATTGGAAATATACCTCGTGAGAATTACCACCACTGCTTGCTTTGTAGATTTAAAGTAGTTCTGGATAACTCCAGCCAAAACCTTTCTTTTGGTAAAGGAAAAAAAGAAAAAGAAATGTAATACCTGGATTATTTACATAATTGTCTCAGTTTCTTCACCTCATTTGTATGTGTACAAGGAAGTGTAGGGTATGTTAAGTTGCATCTGTAAACTGAAAAAAAAATGGTGGGGAGGTTATCAACCTAAGTAATTTTTTGTTGTTCAGCGTAAATTGTGACTGCTAATCTATTCCAAACATTTAAGGACAGTGAGGTCAGTCAGTCATTTTTTGAGAATTATGAAGGAAGCATTGATTCCAGTATTCTAGTTTCTCATGACCCTTTCAGAAAGTCGCTGTTATCTTTTTTATTGATAAAACTAAAATTCTTTTGGTTAGATTTTAGCTTATATTTTCCATTTGGACAATATAGAAACCTTCAGACAGGCTAAATGGGCTCACTTGATTATTTTCTTTGTTCATGTATGTAAACTAGGTAATTCTTAACCCATAACTAACCTGGATTTACATGCATTTGTGTATACAACTACATTTTTAGTACTCTCAATATGCGATATTTTTCTTGCACTTAGAGAAAGCAGTGGAATCAGATTCCATTAGTGTCTATTAATCTGTACATCTGTAGTGGGTCACCCAGGACTGCATTGCTCTCATTACTGTTTTGTACTGTATGTGATTAAGCCACTGAAAATATTCAACATGACCTTGAGACTAGAATACTGTGTGTAGATAATCAACTTCCAGTGATTTCATGTCTAAAATAGCCTATCCAATTTCTAACTTACAGTTTTGGAACTTATTTTTTTAATGAACAAAGTAATTCCTCTAAACTAGAAAAATTTGTAATGATCAGCAACTGAAGTAATAATTTAAAAGGGTGACTACATCAAATTTAAAACAACTATCTTTTATCATGTATATTATATGCAATACAATAAGTAGTTTATAGGAAAAGAAGGTAGTTTATAAACATGAATTTCCCTTATAATTCTACATATAAGAATATGGATTATAAACATTATCTAAGAATAGAGCGTATTATCTGAGACTTTTATTTTCAGTTACATATGATTGTTTTCACTATTCTAATAATATACATTTGAGTATACTAATATGTACTGTTTCTTGATAGCACAATTTTTCATATAATGGCTTGTCAAAAATATCAAGTCAAAAGGAGTACTAATGGGCATGTAATACTTTTAAATCTACATATCCTTTACCATCTTATCTAAATACCTTGATCAAATTAGAAGTGTAAATAGCATAGTTTATAAGATATAGTGTTCCAAATAAAAAATTGGGAGCCTAACAGAATAAAAAGTACAGTCTAATTTTTATGTGAAAATTTTTTTTTCAAAGTTAGGTTTATTGATGTATAATTTGCATACAGTACTACTCCATCTTGTGAGTTTTCCATACGAATGTGCCATTATATGAATTCTGACAAATGTATACAGTCATATAACCACCACAGATGTAGAACATTTCCATTACCACAAAAAGCTTTCCTCGCATCCCTGTTTTATTTTTTAATTTGTAAATTTTACAATTAATTTGTAAGAGTCTGCATGTTCTAGTTTTAGTTCAAAAAGATCTTTACACTATAAATACCAT
Source organism: Carlito syrichta (assembly GCF_000164805.1). NCBI lineage: Eukaryota > Metazoa > Chordata > Mammalia > Primates > Tarsiidae > Carlito > Carlito syrichta. Next base: position 1,360,252 of record NW_007248697.1, on the reverse strand, counting down.
TATTTATTTCCCCTAGAATCTACTATTTTTATCATGCTTTTGATTTAAGACCAGTTTTAATCAGGCAGCACTGAAGCAGGGACAAAGCATAACATGATATTTCAGATATATAAGCAATATATTTATAATTTTTGTTTTATGTAAAAGTTGCTTGATTTTAATATATGTGGCTAATGCTTGGTAAAAGATTCATTCTTCAGAGGAACTGCTAATATTTGTGATGCTAACATGAATATTTATATGTATTAGGTTTATGAACATAGTTTGTGGTTTACACATCAAAATGTGTAATAAGGAACAAGGCTTTCCTCATATAAGGTAACAACATTTGAGGCATATTTGCAGGTTACTAGCATTACGGCACTGGAGAAAGAAATTTCAAGATCTTTCAGTATTTATATTTTACTTCACATTTTCAGTAAATGAGTCCTCCTTTTAAGGGCTGGAGGTGACGCTCAGGAGTTTGTGAGAGCTAATATTAATTGGTACAGACACATTCTTGGAACATATGCTTCTAATCTTAATGCTGAATAACTGTCCATTGTCATTTAAATTTAGGTGGTCACAGATACTCCAAACAAAGAAGTATTAAATTATTGGAGTACAGTATTTTTATTAATAATGATTCTCTTTCAAGTATGTTGCCTTACTACAACTTGGAATAGTACTGGTCTTCTATTTTTTCCCTTAAGATATACAAATTATTTAAATGCTTTCTGTTTTATATTTTTATTTGGCAATTACAATAGAAATTGTAATGTTATGCATGCTTACAGGCCTATTAAGAAAGAAGTTATTGCTTTCTCAATAATCTTAAGCCATCTTTAGGAGATATACTCTTTTTATGGTTTGCAAAATAGCCCGTGCATGCAGGCTGTGTACATACACACACACAATTTCGGTGTTTCAGATAGTAAAAGGTTGAATGGGCCTCTACACATTTTTATGTTAGCCTGTTAAAAGGAAACAACAACTAAATATTGGATTCCTGTTGCCATCAGAAAGTAATATCACATCTTCATGACTATCCCATAATAGTCCTTAACAGTTTCAGTAATATCTGAAGAGACTGCACCTACATGGATTTTTTAAATAACAACTGGAAATTCCAATAGTATGTATCCAGTCACACACACTATGGCAGTTTTGACTGTCATAAACATTTAATTGTGAAACTGAGACTTTTAAATATTGCTAGCCACTTTGTCCATAAAAGGAAAAACATCATTTAGTCACCTACATTACTATGTAAGTATATATATTACACACCTTCACTTAATTAAAATCATTTTCTGCTTTTTTTGTGGCAGACCAAAGTTACATTTTTTTGCAACCTTAACCCATATGTGGCAAAACAAAAACAAAGCAAAGGTATAACTCACTGGGAGGAGAAGTGAGGTTTTGGGGTTTTCTTTTTTTGGTTTTTGTCTTTAACTAGCAAATTCAGTTCTTCATTTGTTTTGCTCTCCATGCTGCATTAGCACAGTTTTCCCCTGTGTGCATCTGCCAGTGTACAATTTAGCCACGGGCATCTGTAGACCTTGTGGTGATCAGTATTGCAGGCAAAAGCCATATGTGTTTAAATAAAAAAAAAAATCTCTTTATTTCATTTGCTGTTTTAACTGGATGGATAACTTTTGTGCCTCAAGACAGAAGAAGAAAAAATACAGAAATAATTAATTGCCTCTATTCTTGAGGCAGTTTCATTTCCCCCTCCAATATGGAATGCTTGTCAGCTTTCCTGATAAATGACTGCATGTATTTGCATAGATTTTACATTAACACAAAAATTAGTTTTATTTGTGGAAAACTAGTTTACATAATAATATAAAACCTAGTGTTATTGATTATGTTTCCAAGCATTGATGACTTTAGAGGAATGGTAGCATTCTAAATTTTCAAAGGTCTGATCAGCGTATTTCTTAGTTTAACCTGTCTTTTGATTTATATAGTTTTGCATTAATAAGATTTAAAAACACTTATAAAATGATAAAGTTAAAAAAAGTTATATATATATTAATCACAGCTATTTCAGACCAGCAGTTGGTAGCACTCATTTGGTAAAAAGATTCTGATTTTTAACTTTTTTGCCGAGGAGTATTTTTCAATACTTATAACCAGCTACATACACTTCAGCCAGTTGAAGGATTGCATCTGTGTGAATGATTTTAATTTTATATTCATGTTATCAAAAGGATGGATGTTATAGTAGATGTGTGTGGTTGAGCTCATTCCTGGCAAGTTATGCATTGTTTACAACCAAATGTAAAATACACCTGAGAACTAGCCTCTCCACCTTTAGCCAATTTCCTTAAATGTGCTTAATTGATCACCCTCACCCAGCTCTGAAAAACACACTCAGCTGGAGCCGTTAGGGTGCTAAAAACAATTCTCCCTCCCTAAGTGGCAGGCAGTAGTTGTTTATGCATACTGTAATCTGGCATCTTGTTGTCTAGAGGCAACCTGCTAATTATGTGCCATCATTGTATTATCCATGTTATGGAAAATTCAAATATGTTCGCTGCTGTTAGTTACATCACAAAGCTTTTTATAAAATATACTTAATCCTCAAGAAACCTACTATACTTAATGGCAACCTAGACCAAAAGTGTCTCTACCACTTCTTGATTCTGGGACACCCTGGGTGCCAGCTGTCACAGCTCAGCTAATGATGACAAATGCCCCTCTCTATGCAGATTGCAGAGCTTGCAGGCTGCTGTGAAAGGCAACCAGATTACCTTTCTTCAGATAGTAACTTAACCTTTTAAACTCATGTCAGAATGAAATGATCAACTGTGATACTTTCAATATCTGTATCTTTAAAACCAAAAATCAGAACAATATCAAGAAACACTATTTAAATTTCCTAGTATTATGATTTACAATGCTTTCCTCTTAAAAGCTGTAATATTCTTAAATAAGAAACTCTACGTTTTCACAACCACTCTATTTGAACCCGCATGTAAATCAGGTAGTGAAAAATTGAGAAAAATCTCCAGATTATTTAGGCCAAAAAATAGACTGCTGAAATTTTGAGGGAAAATGTGTTGTTTTCTTCTCTTTACCTGAATGGTAAAGCCTCTGTTCTCCCACTGCTTGTACAGGCCTATCCTTTTCCACATAAATGGTTACATATATTTTTTAAGCTCAGTGAATCCAGATTATTCCAAAATGACTTAGAGAATAATTGTTGCTAATGATTGTTTTCTCTAAGTACTTTTTAAACTTGAGCTTTTGTTTTAAGTTGATAATTTGTTCTATAGAAAATTGTGATTATATTATGATACATATTCTTACATAGATTATTCAAAGCAGTAATGATCACCATTAACCATAATGCAATTCAGGGGCAGAAGTTACCTATTAAGTGAGATAATGCTTTAACATTGCAATTTTTAATGGTCTTATATGCAGTAATTCATTTGATATTTACAATAATTCTATGAGTTGGGAGAGATGAGTAATAAGGAATGGGACCAATACTTAATGAGTATTTAATCTCTTTTAATCTTCACAACAAATCTCAGTTCCCATTTACAAATAAAGAGACTGAGGTTTAAGAAGGTTGTGTGTCTTACCAAGGGTCACAGAAGTAATTGCACATCCAAGTCTGTTTGACTGTGGCTGCTCTTAGCACTACAATATCTGGAATTTATAGTGTGGGGAAACATATGTATGTCTTGTCTGTATCCAGATATACTGTGTAGCAACTACTACTAGGATATAAATGTTATTCTGAAAAGACACCTGTTTGCTTACATTTACATGAAGAATATGTTGATGAATTTTAAAGACCAAGTTCTTCATAGGGTGCTTTTAATTAAGTACATATTGAGATACTTTTTATGTTATGAATTTTAATTCTATAAGCATAATGTATTGATCAATCACATAAGGAGAAACTGGGAAATATATATACTATTTACTGAATATCAAATTGGACGAATTCACCTAAAGAACCACTTTGTTGTAAAAACCTGTTAGAATTAATAGTATATACCTTTATAAAAATGAAGGGAAACAACAACTTGGGTGAAGTAGCTATATACTTTTCTTTTGTAAGGATTTATTCATGGAGTACTTTTACTTGGTGATGTCAGTGAACTATACAATCCACAATATTGTATATCTTTCAGTTCAAGACACATTGAAAATTTCCTTCTATGAATTTAAATGCAGTGATTTCCAAGAAAGCTATGTGAATGCCAGTTGTTTTTATTCCTTAGTAAATTGCAAGGAATCCTTTACAACATTACATCTGATTATGTTATAAAGACTGTGTATTTCAGTTACAGAATTCTACTTCTTATAATTACTAATCAGTACTAATTAATAAGTTGTATTTCACTGTACATAAGAATTAAACTTACAATGAACGTTTTAGTAAAATGTATCATGCAATTAGTATGAGGGGCAATAAACTAATTCTGCCCATAAGTCAGACATCTTATGTCACGTCAAGAAAGAACTCAGAGAATACAGTTGCTGCTTCCTCATAACTGCCTGAATCTTCTCAGCACCATTACCAGCAGTGATCATACAACCTCTACTTCTGCCTCCGTTGATGAAAAACTTACTACCTTCTCAAATAGCAAGTTGTACTTACAAGCAATTCTTATTGTTAGAAAGCTCTTCCTTTTTTTTTTTTTTTTTTTTTTTTTTGAGTTGGAGTCTCACTCTGTCACCCAGACTGGAGTGCAGTGGCCACTCCCGGCCACCGCAACCTCGACCTGCTGGGCTCCGACAATCCTTCTGCCTCAGCCTTCCAAGTAGCTGGAACTACAGGCACGCGCTACCATGCCTGGCTCATTTTGTTTTATTGTAGAGATGAGGTCTCGCCAAGTTGCCCAGGCGGGTCTCGAACCCGTGGGCTCAGGCAATCCACTCACCTCAGCCTCCCAAGGTGTGGGATTACAGGCTGAGCCACCGAGCCCGGCTGAGAAAGCTCTTCCTAATGTTGAACCAAAATATTTCCCCCTTGAAATTTTCACCTTTTGGTCCCTATTTTTCTTTCTGCATAGTCGAATCCCTTTAACAGAAATATGCCCTTTAAATTCAACATTTGAGATATTAAATTGAATATATTCTGGCCTCTCAGCCATTACACCTATAGCCTATTTTAAGTCACGTCACTGTTCATGGCCCACTTCTGGTACGTGATCTTCTTCAAGTCTGTTCCTCAGGATGGACTGGTGAATGCAGAGAGGCTTCTTTTAGCAGTGAAGCACAACCATGTTAGCTTTTTGGGTACCTCCATAACCCTATTGACAAATGCTGTGTGTCAACAAATATCTTATTTTTCTAAACATGTTACTGAAGCCCTAACTACATGACTTTAGTATTTATTCTACTTATTATATGTCGTTAAATTTTTAGGGTTTTTTTCATGATTTTATTTATAATAAATTATATATTATTATTTTGAATAAGAATCAATAGTCTTAACTTATTTCTAAAAATTTGGCTGGGTGTGGTGGATCACAATGCTTCGAGAGACCAAGGCAGGAGAATTGCTTGACGACACTGGAAGTTCGAGACTAGCCTAAACAACATAGTGAGACCCCCCCCCCCCCGCAAAAATACATTTTTTAAAAATTCGCCATGCATGGTGGCATGTGTCTGTAATCCCCGGTATCCAGTAGGCTGAGGCAGAAGGATTGCTTGAGTCCGGGAATTCAAGGCTGTGGTGAGCTATGATCATGCCACTACACTCCAGCCTGGGTGACATAGCAAGACCATTTCTCTATTTTAAAAAAATGAATAAATAAAAATTTGTTGTCGGTTACATATAGAATATCTGTAGCAAAACAAAATTTAACTTAAACAAATTGAATTTTCTTTCTCAGCTTAGGTATGGAAGGAGACTAATCCGCTTACAAGATCTCAGGATAGATTAAATTTACTAAATACTCCAAAGCCTTTCAATAGTTTTCTGACAAATACCTAAAAGCCAAATGCTAGTTTTTCATGGCTTTATCAAAATGTGTGACTAATAAGCCCCATTTGGGATAGCATATATACTTTATATTTTGGCATTTATCCACTTTGCTTTGTCAATAAATGTTGTGTCTACAAATGGAATCTACAGGTTTCCCACATGCATAATCAGTGAACAGCAAACTTAATAAACTTTAAACACAAATAGATGTGTTCCTAGGACCTGCACGCTACTGTGAGAACATGAACATGGTGATCATTAATATTTTAACATTTTGGCAACTATTATAATAGTTTCTAAATAATATGGCATGAGCACAGGTAAATGCTCTTTAAAAGGGATATATATTTAATAAATTGAAGTCAATGTGAAAACTTTTTCATGATGCTAAAGTCATCTCCCCAGTCAGGAGACAACTTTCTTCGTCTTGTTTTCTCCAAGTGTAGTACCTAGAACTGAGTATCCCAGTATCCTGGGCAAACTGGTTAATGTAGGGCAAAGAAAAGGAGACCCTTGTTAAGTATTGGAAAAACACATATGTCAGTTAAGTAGTAAAAAGTAGCCAATGTTAAGTAAGTTATCGATAAAATACAAAATGCATTTCTTTATATCACTCTAAGTAGTGGGAAGAAAGGACATGTGTATTAACTTTTTTGTTGTTTAAGTCCTCAAGTTTCTTTACATACAGGCATACATAACTTCCCCTAAATCAGGATATTTCATTACTATTTATTTACTACTGCTGTGACATCTAGGCAATAAAACACAGAGGCAGCCTGCCTCAAATTTGGGTTTCTTGCAGTTTGTATCTTGAATGGAGAATAAAGAAGTCCAGTGCGTTTACAAAAGACACATTCCCGAGTGAAGAGCTGCCCCATCTGTTTCATCTGGTGGCTCATGCAATAAGAAGTGTTATCACATGAATCTAAATGCACAGTCAGTTGTTTTATGAACTCTTCCTGTGCTTTGAGGAGTTTATAAGTTGCCTACTCTATTGTGTGTCAGTCCCAGCTGACCCAAGTGCATTCTGCTGAGCATATTTGGGGATAATTAGAACTAATGAAGCCTGGAACACAGCTAATTCTCTAAGTGATTTACTCTTACGTTCTTGTCTGATCCTGAGAATTCTCTGAATCATAATCTGCCGCTTATTTTTTTCCCTAGCATTGTGTTAATACAGCTCCTCTATTTTTGTTTGTTTAATGGACATGGAAAATAAACTAGGCATTTGAAAAGCTGAGAAACATGTTTCAAAGTAAAAGTTTATATTATTTGTTAATCTCCAGGTTTGAGAGGAGTGTCATTTCTTGGCCATCTTTTGTTTTTGTTTATATCTCAAAACATTTGTGGCACCTGTGAATAGATAATGGGATAGAACGCATCAAAATATACTAGCTTCTTTAAAAGCATACTGCTGGGAAATAAAACCTACAAGTAAAATATTTGAAATTTATTAATGGAAGATTCCTTTTTCCGAATTAGTTTCCCCAAGAAATCTGAAGTTTAAAAAAAAATCTTTATGAGTAGCCTTTGTGTTTTCAAAACTGTTTCATTAACATGGCTTCACTGTCCCTGCGGTGTGGAGAATGGCGTTTCTCTACATACTCTCACCAAATAGTCAGTGATTCAGATGGCCTGCAACACTTTAAATCCCATCAACTTGCCTTCCTTTCCTGTTATAACTGTTTCAGTGAGTGGCACTTTTGTTGTGCAGGTTAAGATCTGAGAGCCTACTAGAATGAGGACAGACACAAATGCCAACAGAAGAAGGCTATAACTTTATTAAAGCCTAACACTCGGTAAATAAGGTGCTGAAGTCTCTTCAGGTAGGTAGTTTCTGTAACCTGTGTCCTAGTTGGTCTAACGTATAGTATAGTTTCTAGACAACATAAGACCAACTAGGACACAGGTTACAGAAACTACCTACCTGAAGAGACTTCAGCACCTTATTTACCGAGTGTTAGGCTTTAATAAAGTTATAGCCTTCTTCTGTTGGCATTTGTGTCTGTCCTCATTCTAGTAGGTTCTCAGAAAGCTACCAGATCTTAACCTGCACAACAAAAGTGCCACTCACTGAAACAGTTATAACAGGAAAGGAAGGCAAGTTGTTGGGATTTGTTATTAGCCAGGCTCGGTGGCTCAGCCTGTAATCCCGTGCCTTTGAGAGGCTGAGGTGAGTGG